>NC_056735.1:374294757-374339757 GCF_019279795.1 Protopterus annectens
CTTTAGTGATGGTATTATAGCCAAGAATGAGATAGGGAGATCTGCACTTTTTGTCTAGACAAATGTATAATTTACATAAATCAGTACAAATGATTGCATTTTACCCAGTGAACCATCATGGAAACAGATTTATTGGCAAAGCAAATACCACATTTGAAAATGTCTGGATGACTCACTGAGTGGTGATATGGACAATGTAGAAACATTTGTGACAGAACTGTTGATCTCACTAAGAGCTGCTTTAAACCATGAACCATGAACCATGATCCTGCCTCCTCAGCAAATATTATCAAGATCTTCAAATCTTCAGACTTGGTAAAAGAGCTGGAGAGAGACCTGCTTCTAATGTGAAGAAAGTGGAGAGCTCAAACAGAGGTCATCTGAGGCAACATTTCTGTGTAAAACTGATCATGGGCAAAATTGAGTAATTGTTAAGTTTATAACTGGAAGTTGCCATATACTTAAGTACAAACAGTCCTGCCATCATCATTGTCAAATGAATCCCCTTCAGAGAAACAGCCGCCCAAGCAAAGTCTGAGCACCTGTTGTCCTTTAGACCACAGATGATTGAGAAGGTTTAGCACTTTTATTATCAACATTTATTTGATGTTTTTGTTTTAATATGTCTTTTTTGTTCCAAAGACTCTACATTTTTACCCCTCCAAAGACACCACCCCTGAAGCAAAATCTGAGGCATCTGTTGTTACAAACTGTGTTAAAGCTAGAAGGGAAAATGAGAGACCTGGATTCAGATAAAACTTGTCTCAAGACAAAAGAAGTTCCCTTTTTACAAATCACAAAAGTGAAATTTGAAAAGTAAGAGGGTGTTGATATTGGGACCATACAAAATTGAAGTACCACTGAGTCTGGCTAGAGGAATCATAAGAATCATAGATGCCATGAATTTTAAAATCTTGAAAAATTTCCAAAATTTCCTTGCTGAAGTCTTGAACTGAGTGGAAAAATGAGAAATAGATCTTCATTTTCCTGTGTAAAAAAAGCTCTTTGGACTAACATATCAAGAAGAAACTCCAGGAGTATAATCCTATGAGATGGAATTAGACAAGATTTTTAATTGTTCTCCTGGAAACCCAATCTGTGAAGGAGATATCTTAAACAAGCGAGAGATTCCTGACACTTTGAAAAGACTCCACAAAGATAAGCAAATAATTTAAATAAGGAAAAATGTGAATAACATTGCCAACTGCAATAGGCTATCAGTTGAGCTAGACTCTTTGTGATCACCCTTGAAGCAGTGGATAACCCAAAAGAGTAAGGCAGAGAACTGATAGAAGACAACTTTGCTAAGTACCTTTCAAAGATTTTGATTTCTAGTTTTATGCTAGAGCATAAACATGGCCACCGCAGAGCAGCAGATGAAAGTTCAAGTAACTTTAAAATCTATAAAAAGACTGCCACACTTTATACTGTGTGTGGCAGTGCAACACATATTCCAACTTTTAAAACTGTTATGGAATCAGATACACTTCACTTCTAGCAACTGTCTGTAATGTAGTGTTAGGTATGTTACTGTTTACTAAGCTTTAAACACTGCATTCTTATCTTATTGCCTAGTCGAGAACCTATGCATTGAGTTGCATTCACTTGGTACAAGCCGATGAAAATGCTTTTTGAAACTTATGAATTACAGCTCTCTCTCTCTGAGTCTTGGTCAACTCACAGTTATTTATAATACAGAGAAAGTTTTGGGGGTCTCCTGCATGAAAATGTGGAAGTGAGGCCACTCAGAGAAAAAGAACATTTTGAAGCTTCAGTTTGATCAGTTGGTTTTGATCAAACTGGTACAGATGTATTGGGCTGAAGTGGACTGAATCATATTTTCGTAGTAAATATTAAAGATATTAATAATACTTCTATATAGCAGTGCTTTGAAAATATCTACTTAACTATTAATGGAGCATTTATACACAGGCTTGAAAGAGTTAGTCAAAAACAAGAAGTATGCCAGATTACATCTATTCTATGCTGGTCTGTATAACTGTATTAATGAGCACATTGTACTACGAAGAGCTCATTAAAATAGCACAGTAAATAAATGTGATAGAAGCATAATATAACAAAATTGCCTCACTAGAACAAAATTAAGAACACCTGCATTATAAAACTGCTTCACAAGAAACAACCCACCCGAGAAACAGAACACTCATTTGAATCTGAAACATGGTTATAGAAAAGAAAATCCAAACATGAGGTGGACTAGTCAATAAAAGTACAGTTATGACATAATTTATTTATTTTTGAACTTAGAGATGTATATATTGAGGGAGAAAGCTGGATCTGCGCAACTATTTACATGTGCATAGAATGTGATTCCACATAAGCCGAGGGAATGTCAAGATAGAAAGGGCATTTAAATTTAATCAGGTCATCACTCAGTTTCAGTAAATTAGCCTTTGCATAATCTCAGAATACCAAGGTATTGGAAATTGCCTCAGGTTTACATTCTGTGTTGAATCTGGCTGATTTGTAGACTAATTTGGAAGCAAAGTTATTGATATAGTCCAAATGCTTAGATTTTGTATACTCTAGATGGGGGTGTGGACTAACTTGTACAGATAATTTGTACTGTGCATACATTTCTGAGGATAAATGATGTCCCAGTTTATAGAAGGATAGCTGAAATTTCCTAGGAGAATGGTGTTTGGCTTAATACGTAAGGATTCCATACTAGCTATGTAGGAGGTATGGGCCAATGGGGGTCATGGTACTGTCCTACAGTTAGCTATGATATGATAAGGGCTTTGTTGATAGCAATCTGAACATGGACGAGGTCCAGTTCATTGTCTTGTCTATTGAGTCTCAAGGTTCATTTTTATTTATTTATTTTTTTAAGAATTTGGGAGACACCGCTACCTTTAGTTCCTTTGTCTAATTCTGTGGGCCTGAGAGTGTGACAGGGATTGAAACCCCGCATTGATGGAATATTTTCATTGCTCTTTTATCAGGTATATATACTGATGTTTTCCAGGGTAAAGACTACCTGTAGAGAGGAAAATGTTTTGTTAAGGCTTGTAGCATTCAGCAGGAATCCCTTTATGATATCTAAATTCTGTTTTGTTATGTTGGAGTGTTTTAGAAGACTAACATTGTCTAAAAAAGCACTATGGGGGTGGGCAAAGATTTAACCATGCCTGGCAGAAAAGTTAAGACTATCTACCACCTCCTCCCAAGCTGATACATGTCATATTTCTTTGGAATGACACTAGAAGTTAATCCAGTTTGTGAAAACAATATTTTTTTTGTTTCTATTGCGACATCGTTCTTGGTGATGGAACAGTGCTGCTCAAGGCTAGGTTCGTATCAGCTCCAGGCACATATTCTGAAAGATTCATCATGTTGCTCTTCATATTGTCCAAGGAGGTATTTCTTAAGTCATGTATATCCACATGTATCAGGAATGTCTTAATGTAAGTTTTCAGAACTTTACCTGGCCCATTTCTTTTTTAGTCTCTATTTTAAAAATGAATTTCCAATTCCATAAACAGAACATCTGGTAATCTAATCTTAAAGTTAGATAAGCAACCAAACAAAGAGGTTTCTAATACAAACATTTCTTACATACTTTTAACACAAACTTATTTTTTCATGAAAAAGAATATGCACAAGGAGGACATAATGACATGCAAGTTACTAATGACATAAATTATTCAGGGAAAAAATGAACGGATGACCTTGTGGATAGGTTATGTAAAATGCAAATGTATGCATGTGTAATGCAGAACATATTTTATGCTTGCACTTTTCAAAAGTGCTCAAAAGCACTATCTAAGTAACTCAGTTACAGTTATACAGTAAGTTAGTGGAGATTGAGGGACTCAAACCAAACACAATTAGATAAGGATTATTATGACCTCATAACATTATCTTCTGCCTTAAACTCTCTGACTTGTAAACACAACCAGAAAACTGATATCATCTCATTAGATTTGCACACTGTGTATTCAGAATATTGCTGATCCTGTTGCATATCTCATATGGCAGAGGATCATATTTACTAGAAAGGCAATCAAACATTACATTGTCCTTGTCTTATCTTGCTAGTATACATCCTGTACACAGCTCATCTCTGGGTACCAAGAGATACGTATTCTACTGTATGACCACTAATGTATTAACTCACAAGAAGCTGAGACTGCAGTACTAAGCAGCAGAACTGTGACTAGAGTAGGGGAAAGGGGTCAGCCTCCCTGGGCTCAAGATCTTAGGGAGGGGTTATGATCAGCAAATACTGATCAGTAGGTAGTGTTGCATCAGCATTCATTTCCAAAATGGTGTTTTGGTCAGAGGTGCACTACTGGCATTCATTTCCAAACTGGCATTTATGTCAGAGGTGCACTACCAGAATTCACTTCCAAACTGGCATTTTGGTCAGAGGTGCACTACCGGCATTCATTTCCAAACTGGCATTTTGGTCAGAGGTGCACTACCGGCATTCATTTCCAAACTGGCATTTTGGTCAGAGGTGCACTACCAGCATTCGCTTCCAAACTGACATCTTGGTCAGAGGTGCACTACCAGCATTCACTTCCAAACTGGCATTTGGGTCAGAGGTGCGCTACCAGCATTCACTTACAAACTGGCATTTTGGTCAGAGGTGCACTACCAGAATTCATTTCCAAACTGGCATTTTGGTCAGAGGTGCACTACTGGCATTCATTTTCATACTGACATTTCTGAACGCTGGTAAGGAAATGAGTTATGATACAGCTTTTGTTGTCAGGACTTAGAAATGGGGGCTGTTCATGTGGCTGAAATTCAGATGGACAATTTGTAATTTATTTTTCACTACATCAAACTTATTTGGTCAGTGTATGGAGAAAAAAGTAAAAAAAAATGGATAATCTGTATGTGCATTGAATGTGTGCTTGTGTATTTGTGAATGTATGAATGAGTCTATGTGTCTGAATGCATTGGTGCGTGTGAATGTTGTATGTATTTGGTGTGTGTGTGTGTGTGTGTGTGTGTGTGTGTGTGTGTGTGTGTGTGTGTGTGTGTGTGTGTGTGTGTGTGTGTGTGTGTGTGTGTGTGTGTGTGTGTGTGTGTGTGTGTGTGTGTGTGTGTGTGTGTGTGTGTGTGTGTGTGTGTGATTTGCATTCTGGATGAGATGTCGGTTCTTACTGCAAGATTGTTAACAGTGGGGGTTGTGACAAAGGGAGAAACTGCCAGCACAGCTATCTGGAATTTTGTAAATAATTTATGTCATTTGTGAATATCAACATGATTTATATAAGATACTTGTGTTACAACTGTATTAGAACTGTATGCCATGTGTATATCAAACTGGTCTGTACAGACATGTGTTAAAATGTAACCACAGTGTGCCCTACTGGAAACGAACAAAAATGTACATGCACTATTGTAACTCTTTAAATGTATATATTTTAATAATGGAAACTGGAATACAGGAGGTTAATTTCAGTCCAGCAAAACTTCATAAAAATAGCTGAAATTAAATTACTTTATAGGATGCGCAATAAAAGATTATATCTTTCAGTTTCAGTTCAGCAGGAGACATAATGTCTATACTAGGAAGCTTTCTTTATTGTTTTCGGAGTGAACTAATTACTACAATTGTTTTATGACTAACAGCATTTGCCAAAGATCTGAGGTTTATGTATTTTCACAGGTAGATGCTAAATACTGCCAGCTCCCTGCAGTGGGGGGGGGGGTTCATCTGGGATAGAGTCAGATGACAAGAAGTGATGTCATTCTGCAAGCTATCTCAGCAGTAATAGTTGATATATTCATTTAAGAAGTCTCTTAGAGAGACACATCATTCTGTATTCTGTATTTGACCTGACAACAACAACTAGAAGATCAATTCATCAGATCTACCTTGCTCTGACTAAGTTACTAGGGAAAAGTATAATTCTCTTAGAGATAGTCAGGAATATAGCAAAACTTAGTTTAGATATTTTTTTTTCTTTATTTGAGACTGTCCTGCAATGTTGTTTTAAATATTTCCTGTGATTTTGAACTCTGATGTCACTTTGATTATATACTGAGCATTTTCCTGTTCTTTAATATTTATTACTAAATATATTTAAAGCTTTAATTGTGGCTGATCTTTGCAGAAATATTTAAGTTTTGAGAGTACTTGCATATTTATTTGGTGACACTGTGGGCCACTCCAATTAGCCTTGCTCTTGGTCAAACTTTCATTTGTATTAGTAACATTAGACAGTAAGATTGGAAACCCTTTGTTAAGGGCCTTAAAGTAGCTGATGAGTTGACTGGTATCAGTGATAACTACCTTATAGTCTGGGCAAAAGGGGGCTATAGCTAGTAAACCTATGTCAGCCTTTCCTAGATGTGTGTGTGTGTGTGTGTGTGTGTGTGTGTGTGTGTGTGTGTGTGTGTGTGTGTGTGTGTGTGTGTGTGTGTGTGTGTGTGTGTATAAATCAAACCTCAAAGGGTGTGTATGTCAGCTACTTGGCAGAGACACAAAGCACTGGATGGACAGAGAGGGTGCTGGAGAGCTTGGCTTGGCTTGGTCACTCAGCTGAGATCTCAGCTCTATAGCTGTGCTAGTGGGGAGTCTTACTGGGGATCTGGAGAAAGAGGGAGAAACCAGCCCCGGACTGACTGTGGTCCCTGTGTGCTCTTAAAGGAAATTGCACTTGATACAGAGAGCTGCTTCTGGTAATTCTGTGTGTGCACCTTGTCATCTTCTCAGTGTACATCTCCCACTGTTGCCAGTGGTGAGGATTGATGCTCCTTGATTACATGTCCATTGGTGAGTCGTCACAGGGGTAAAGAGTGTTTCCTTATTCCCAACTGCTGTGAGATCTCAGAATTAATGTACACACGAAAAAACAGCCAGCACCAACTGGAAAGGAAGTTTAATACATGAAACCACAGTAACCCTTATTTTGAACAGAAAAAAGAAATCATGGATTGTGAGACTGGGTGGATTGTATCCACCTGGTTTAAATGAGCACTTATAATTTCATTACAGTTGATTATGTAATTGGGGTTTGTGACATCATATAAAATGAGTTGACTACCGTTAGGGTTATACATTGAGAAAGGATATTGGGCTGAAACCAGTTTGTTGACTGTAATTTCATGTATTAAATATCCTTTCAAGTTGGTTCTGGCTGTTTTGTGGTGTGTACATTGACTATTTTGAGTCTTTGTACCTGCCGTCCATGCAGAACCCTTGTGGTCGCTTACGTGCTTTTTTCATTCTGTTGGTGGCGTCTTCTGGAATGGAGTTTCTGTGTGCAGCTCTACTTTGAGACTCACTCTTCGTTTATATGATTTTTCGTAAGAGGTATACTCAGCCTGTTCATATGAGGTGAATATTAGCCCATGTTTTTCTGATCTTGAGTGGGGAAGTGCATCTGTGCATTTATTTGGCTGTTTTCCTAAATGATTATATTTTTGGGACATTTTTGTGAGTTTTTGGCGTTCGCACAGGGTTTAACATCAGTGGATTTGGATGAGGTGAATACCATCCATTTTCCCTGAGTTGGAAGTTATCTTTGGGAGCTACTTCAGTTTTTGGAACCAAATAGATGTATGGTATATTTCCAGGTGTTTCCAGCTTTGGAAAAGGTGAATACCAACTGATACCTTGTAGGAACTTATTTTAACAACAGCACACTACCTTGTTTTGTCTCTGTGTTGGGTTTATCATCTTTTTGCTGTTGGTGTAATTTGACTGTTTAAACTGTTGGTTATATCTATTTTGACATCCATCTTGACAGATCTGTTACGTATTTCATAGACAGGCAGCAATATCATTTTTGAACTGTGACATTATACTCTTTGCTGCCACACAATTTGAACTAGCAGCTTAATGTACTCATTATCTTTTGGGTTGTGGAAGTATCTTCACGTATTATTGATCAAACCAGGTTATGGATTGCTGATTCATGAGTGAACCCTTTTTTTGGCATTATAACATCATTTTGTGACAAAGACATTTTTTATATATTTCTGTAACAGGTCACTGGGTTCTTTTTCGCTTCAGTGAACTACGAATATTTACATATGGACTTATGTTTTTGTAACTTATATATATATTTTTTGTTTTTTGATACAGTTAACCAGTTTCTTATTTCAAAAAGACTGGTAGTTTCATATTTCGGCTACTATATATGGTCGTTTCTTTATTGGACAGTATTTTTGTGTTTAATATAGTCTTTACTCCCTCTGTTTAAGATGAGACAAATATTCTTATTTATTTGTTATGTCATATTTGTAGGAATTATTTGATGGGCATACGGCATATTTATTTATGGTTTCTCCATCCAATGTTGATCATGTACATGATACAACAGGTGGCTAGGATGTGTATATGGTTAATCTTATATTCATTGTGATTAGCATTTATTATACTGTGGTTTATGCAGGATATTCTGCAGTATTCTTTATGTAAGGAACATCTGTCTCTCAAGGTATGAGTGATGACCATATTAGATTATATTTTTTGGCCACATTGTTACTTTTTAGAACAACATTTTAGTACTTTACATTAGTTCTGATT
Organism: Protopterus annectens; assembly: GCF_019279795.1. Taxonomy (NCBI): domain Eukaryota; kingdom Metazoa; phylum Chordata; order Ceratodontiformes; family Protopteridae; genus Protopterus; species Protopterus annectens. The sequence continues at coordinate 374,303,273 of NC_056735.1, forward strand.
TTGTCATTAGATGCATGGTCAGTTATATATTATTGTTTTGTATTAGCCCATTTTAATATCTTGTAATCATGGATATTGAAGGGATTGTCAGCTGATAAGGAAGATATTCACGTTTTTGGAATTGGGATTACAAATAATAGTACTAATCAAGGAGAATCATCTTTGGATTCAATATGTGCTTCCACTTTTGACCAGCTAAATAAAAATATGAAAACCCTTAGATCATGTGTATGGCGTCTCTGGCTATTTAAGGCATATTTAGAAAAGGGTATTACTCCAAGAGGGTTAAGAATCTGGATTAAACCTTTAGTAGGTCAACCTGATAATACACTTCTCACAGCTTGGTCTGATATAAAAACAAAATGCCTCTATGCAGTTTGTCAAAACTTTACATGAATATTATGAACTTAAAACAGATGCATATATATCTGAAGTGACTTAGTTTTGTGAAAGAGCTAAATCTTATGAGGGTTCATCCACCTATAAACAATGTTTTGACAAACTGAGGGAGTATTTGTTACAGTTTGAACTAGAATTAAAAGAAATTAAAATTCATAAATTTAATAGAGATTTAAGGGATTATAATTTGGGGAAGCCATTAGAACATGTTAAAAGTTCCAAAAGTGTTAAATTTGTTAAAGATTCATTGTCCATGGGCCAAAAGAGGAAAAGGAGTAAGTCAATTCTTAAGAAATCAGTCAGTGATATCTCTGGTGAGGATTTCTCCTCATACACTGACCCAGAAACTGATAGAGAGCAGACATCACCAGCCCATAAGAAAACTTGTACTATTGAACAGAGTGATTCATTACAGGATATTGGTTCAGTCCCTTTATTAGTTGAAAGGGGGGGGCAAGAAACATAAACACAGGCACAGATGGTTCCCTGGAAGCAATGTTGAATTTTCTCAAACCCAAGTGAATTTACAAAACAATGTTCTTAATATTTCATCGGTTACTTTATCTGAATCTGATTATGTGGTACTAAATAAAGGACTGAATTTTATCTCTAGGTTCTTTGAGTCAGAAGATACTTTTATTGAGGATTTATATGCTTTTTGCAGAATGCTTAATCTTAAATTATATTTTCAGGAAAATGGTTTGGATAGTGGACATACTGACAGTAGTGACTTTAGGTTTCATAAATCCACTTTTATTCCTCCTATGAATAAAAACGTGGACATTTTTCAAAAATGTATTTTGAAGGAATTGCATTTTGGCTTTAATCGTAACAACAATGTTTTTCCTCCTAATTTAACAATATCGGAAATGGGTGACTTGGAGAATTTAAAGAATAACAAAGACATTGTTGCCATTCAAGCAGATAAAGGTGGCACCATAGTAGTGATGGATTGGTCCATGTATGTTGAGGACGCTGACAGACAGTTACAGGATATCATATTTTATACATGTATGCCCATTGATCCTACACCTAAATGTAACATTGAAATAGATCAATTTTTGGAAGCTGCAGTCAGTGAAAGCATTATTGACAAATATACATTATTTCATTTAAAAGTAAAAGATCCTTCACCACAATATTTGTATCTTCTTCCAAAAATTCACAAGGATGTTAACAAACCACCATGGAGATCTATAGTTTTTGGGGAGTGTTCTCTCACTGAACCTCTGCCGGTTTATTTAACCATGTATTTGAAACCTTTGTTGAAAGGCGTCAGGGCACACTTACAGGATACAACAGAATTCTTGAGTATCTTATCAGAATCCCAACTGGAGCCTGATTGGTTGATGTGCACCTTAGATGTCACTTCTCTCTGCACCAGTATTCCACATTGGGCAGGATTGTGTGTCTTGGAATACTGGTTGGCAATTTCATTATACAGTCCAGGTTTCAATAAATTTCTTTTGTATTTGGCAGAACAGGTCCTTACAAAAAATGTGTTCTACTTTAACAACAAATGTTATTTAACAGCTACAGAAATTTTAAAGCTGCTAGAAAAAAGAGTCATCCAACCAGTCCCAGCGGACCAAATAGGATTCGGAACTTACTCAAGGTTCTTTTTAGTTCCAAAGAAAACAGGGGACTGGAGGCCGATTCTGTACCTAAGCCATCTCAACACCTTTGTCAAGAAGGAAAAGTTCCGAATGGTCACGCTTCAATCGATCCTTCCATTCTTACAGAAGGACGACTGGATGTGCTCGATAGATCTGAAGGACGCATACTACCACATCAAAATGGCCAGGGCGTCCAGGGATCATTTGCGCTTCCGGCTGGGAGCCAGTCACTATCAGTTTCGAGCCCTGCCCTTTGGTCTGACTACAGCCCCCAGGGTCTTCACCAAATGCATGGCAGTGGTAGCGTCTCATCTGAGGCGCCTAGGATTCCAGATGTTTCCGTATCTGGACGACTGGCTCCTGTCTGCCACCACCAGGCGTCAACTGATACAGGCCAGGGATTACACCCTACAACTTTGTACACACCTTGGAATTTCAGTAAATTTCGAAAAATCTTTACTACAGCCATCACAGCATATCTTATTCATAGGAGCGGAATTAGATACGCACCATTTAGTTCTAAAACTTCCTACAGAAAGAATAGTAGCACTTCAAATCAACATTTCTCTTCTGCTGTCGTCCAGAAAGTCCTCGGCAAAAATTGTTCTGAAAGTCTTGGGTCTCATGGCAGCTTCTCTCGTTGCGATACCATTGGGAAGACTGCACATGAGAGTGCTACAATGGCTTCTGTTTGCACAATGGTCATTCCAACAACTTCCACTGACTCACGAAATATTGATAACGAAAACATGCAAATCACACCTAATGTGGTGGTTACAGACTTGCAACCTATCCAGCGGAAGACCATTTGTGCTACCCGCACCGTCAGCGACGATAACCACGGACGCTTCCCTGATAGGGTGGGGGGGCATCTTTCAGGGACAGACAGTCCAAGGCGAATGGACCAATCTGGAGTACAATCTGCACATCAATGTTCTGGAGTTGAGGGCAGTGTTTTTGGCGTTGCAACACTTTGCTCCCCTTCTTCCTCCAGGGACCATTGCAGTTCAGACAGACAACATGTCCGTAGTCTGGTACATAAACAAGCAAGGGGGAACCAGGTCTTACCAACTATGCAGGGAGGCCATGAGAATTTGGCAATGGGCAGAGTCCACCGGTCGCTTTCTGATCGCAATGCACATCCCGGGGTCATCCAACGTCATAGCCGACAGGCTCAGCAGGGCAATACTGTTGCCTCACGAGTGGTCCCTCAAACAGTCAGTTGCGAGAAGGATTTTTCGCAAATGGGGCCAGCCTACCTGCGATCTGTTTGCGTCTCCAATGAACGCCAAATGCAGGAGCTACTTTGCCCTATTACCCTCCAGGGGAAGTCCCCAGGGACGCGCTGGTGCACGATTGGCCCCTGGGTCTCCTATATGCTTTTCCTCCATTTCCCCTGATTGCAAAGTTTCTACAGAAAGCCAACAACCTTCAGAGGACTATTATTCTCATTGCTCCGTTCTGGCCTCGTCAAATTTGGTTCCCTTTTCTATTGCATCACCGCATTCGGGGACCTTGGATGCTGGACCCAGAGCCAGATCTACTGACTCACTCATCAGGAGTTCCTCACCCATCTCTAGAATCTCTCCATCTAGCAGCTTGGCTGCTCCGCTTCCCTTTCTAGCCAGGTCGGTTCCCCTTACATCGGCGGTTCAAGATATTTTAGTAGCTTCTCATAAAGTTTCCACTACAAAGACTTACACCAGTAAGTGGAAACGTTTTGTCTTTTGGGCAGAGTCACATCATTTGGACCCTGTTATAGCTCCGTTAAACAAGATTTTAGAGTTCTTGACTGAACTATTTCATGAGGGAGCTTCCCCGGCTACTTTAAGAGTACAGTTAGCTGCCATTTCTAACTATCATGTAGAGGAATGTGGTGCACCTATTATGGCTCACAGACTTTGTAAAGCCTTTTTAAAAGGTTCTTTTCATATCAGACCACCAGTCAGAAGTCCGACATCACCATGGAATTTGAACCTGTTGCTCTCTAAATTGATGTTGCCACCCTTTGAACCAGCCTCAAGTTGCACATTGAAATTTTTGTCATGGAAAACTTTATTTCTAGTGGCCATTACATCTGCTAGACGAGTGTCTGAGCTTCAGGCCCTTTCTGTCAAACATCCTTATTTAATATTTCATTCTGACAGAGTATCCCTACGCACTAATCCATCCTTTCTCCCCAAAGTTTGCTCTTCTAGTAATATTAATCAGTCCATTGAATTACCCACCTTCTTTAAGAACCACTCTAATAAATTGGAGTATATGTTGCACAAACTGGATGTCCATAGACAACTCAGATTTTATTTGGATAGAACAAAAGATCACAGGAAATCTGATCAACTATTTGTAGCTTTTGCTGACAGCAGAAAGGGTCTTGCAGTTAAAACGAACTCTTTCTAAATGGCTAACTGACTGTATCACATATGTTTATGAGGCCTCTGATCAAACATTATCAGTAAAACCCAAAGGACATTCCACCAGATCAGTTTCTACATCTTTGGCTCACGCAGCTCGCTTACCACTAGACACTATTTGTGCGGCTGCTACTTGGGCTAAACCACATACATTTATCTCTCATTACAAAGTGGACAGGGTTTCTAGGGATAGGGCAACCTTTGGTTCCACTGTGCTCAAGAACGTTCTCCCTTGAGTTCCTCAGGATCATGGAGCTAGGGACGCTACCCATGTGTAAGAACAAAGGCGAGATTGAACACTCTCACATAAAGAAGTTATGTCCTTACCATAACGTTCCATGTGGAGTGTTCATCTCGCCTTGGTTATTACACTCCCACCCCTCCCACCCTTAGGAAGAACGTTCCATTTGGTGCCTGGTCTGGAGTATTCTCCTTCTGCTGGTGATGTTTTCTGGATGTCTGCTGAATGGTGTGGAGATCAGATGAAATATATTTATACAAATTTGTTCAATATTTAAATGAAAATAAATGAGGTATAAGATTTACAGTTAATTATGATCAGGTGTCCATTTCCTTTTTGGACATGATCCTACATAGACAATGGGAAGGTACACTGTCCAGTTTGTTATTTAGGAAACCCATCATTCAAATACATTATTACATGCCTCCAGCTGTCATCCCAAGCATGTTATCCATAACATTCCCAAGTCCCAATTTATGAGGGTTCATCGGATTTGCTCTAACACCAAGGACTATATGCATTTTGAACAGGACTTGATTGCACGTTTCAAAGAACATGGTTATCCTTTAGCCAATTTGGTTAAAACTAGTAAAGAGGTTCAACTACTTTCCAGAAGTAATCTACCTAAATATAACAAACATGACCATCAGAAGGATCACAGCAAAATTAGGTTCACTACCAGTTATGGTAGGAATGCACATGAGGTTTTTAGATTTAGTGCAACATCATTGGGACATTTTGCTGGCCGATGGCAAATTGCAGGGTCTGTCAGGGGATAGATGTTCATTATAATTTTGTAAAGGAAAATTTTGGGTAGTTATTTTAGTCATTACAAATGCAATACACCCTCAGAACATTTACCACAAGTTACAATGGATGTGACTAGGGTAGTTGGGTGTTATTCTTGTGGGCACTGCTCTTTCTGTAAATATATTTACCAGACAAAGGAGTTCACTAGCAAGAATATCTCAAGGATTTTTTTCTATTAATATTTTTTCCAGTTGTAGTAGTGACTGGGTTATTTACCTTGCAGTATGCACCTGTTCAGCATTTTATATTGGCCAAACTTCTAGATCTTTCAGACTCCCCATTTCCGAACACCTTAGTAACATTATAAATAAATATTTGATTAATACCTTGTATAAACATACAATTGCACACAATTCAGCTAGTTTCAAATGTATTATTATCGACAGAATAATGGGCAATAAACGTTTTAAGACAGGCTAGCATAATATTTTGAACAGAAAAGAGTAATCATGGATTGTGAGACTGGGTGGATTGTATCCACCTGGTTTAAATGAGCACTTATAATTTCATTACGGTTGATTGTTTAATTGAGGTTTGTGACATCATATAAAATGAATTGATTACAGTTAGGGTTATACATTGAGAAAGGCTATTGGGCCAAAACCGGTTTGTTAACTGTGGTGTCATGCATTAAACTTCCTTTCCAGTTGGTGCTGGCTGTTTTTTGGTGTGTACATTGACTATTTTGAGCCTTTGCACCTGCCGTCCATGCAGAATCCTTGTGGTTGCTTAAGATCTCAGAGTTAGTATATTTAATTGTTGAGAGGTGCAATAGTTAGCCATCCCTGCAAAATACACTATTTTTTTTTATATTTTCTGGTGTGTGTATGTGTGTTTGTGTAGTTTTCAGTGTAATGTGATTGATATACTGAAATGTCAGATAAATGTTATTCTGCATTTTAATATAGACTCCCCTTAGAAATAAGGAACATAGAGCACTTGGCACTCATTAGGAGAGAGGTGATGAGGCCCAGATCAGAGAATGGACTTTTATGCATCTCAGCTAAGATTTGAGATATGACAGCACAGATTGTAAAGGAACAGGCATGGCTTTTGATGCTCATTAGATGAAGAACAACTGTTCCATAATCAAACCTTGGGCACTACATGAGCCAGCTACAGATTTGTTAAGCAGCACATCAATTGTGAAGCTGTACTTTCTACTTCATCTGATCTGCCACAGCCACATTAATGTTTACAGCTGTAAAAATCACCACATCCACACACATAATGTATATCCATATATACACACACACACACACACACACACACACACACACACACACACACACACACACACACACACACACACACACACACACACACACACACACACACACGTACAAAACACATGCAGAAACACATATGCTCTTGCACAAGTAAACAAGCACACACATATGTGAGCGCACACACATATGCACATAGAAACACACATGCATAGCCACATATACACATGTACACATAAACAAGCACATACACATGAGCACAAACACACACACACATAATCATATACACACACACACACACACACACACACACACACACACACACACACACACACACACACACATTCTGCTATGATTCCTATTCATGCAAGAAAAAGCGATGCCATCGTAACTTTTAGTAACATCCAAAACAATCCTCAACAAACCTTGTTGGTGTGCAATTCACTGATGAGATGTTATGCATTCCATGAAGCTTTTGCTCTCATCAAAGGAGAACTCAGCTATTCAACCAAAGCCTGAGTACTGGCTTTGTCCCAGCTGAGTGGAGGACAGTCACTGTCATCCCTTTACACAAAAGTGTGTCCACCGATCCATGAAATTATAGACTCATCAGCCTAACTAGCCAGATCTGCAAGACCATGGAACAGATTATCATAGACCTCATTAACAAGAACATTGGCAGCATCCAAATACTTGATCCCACACAGTTTGGCTTCATCAAGGGGAGCTCTTGTTTGCTAAATTTGGTCGACTTCTTTGAGAGAGTCTCCATAGCCGACCTTGAACTGGCCAAAGCCTTTGACACTATTCCCCACTCAGGCATAATAGATAAACTCTCTCAACTAGGCATCAGTCCATATGTTACCAGATGGGTAGCAAACTGGCTCACTAATAGAACCCACGTAGTCAAAATAGGGGAAGCCACCTCAAGCAGTAGACCCGTAACAAGCTGCGTACCCCAGGGTTCGGTCTTGGGGCCTCTGTTATTTGGGATATACTTTTCTGAGGTGCAGGCCAAAACCAGTGGGCTATAGCTCACTAAGTTTGCAGATGACTGCAAGATGGGGCTGTCATCTATTCCACTAGTGATGTGGACATCCTCCAAGAGGGTCTCACTCAAACAAATGACTGGTACCAGAAACATGGCCTCAAGCGGAATACTAAAAAATGCATCATCATCCTCTTTGGGGAGAGTGACATCCCCACAAATTATCACATTAACAACAATGTGCTAAGCACACAATTAGTTGTGAGGGATTTGAGCACCCAGGTTGTTAGCAACCTGAATTTTAACCACCATGTTTCTTCCATTGTATGGAAAGCCTTCTACATGGCCCACCTCATAAGTAAGGATATCTCATCCAGGGACAAGGAGGTCATAACATCCCTGTATTTTTCCCTTAAAAGGCCCATTATTGAGTACAACGTCCCTTTCAGTATATACCTTGCAAAGCACATGCAGCAGCTGGACAGAACACAAAGGTTCCTCACCAGGAGAATCCAAGGCCTCAAACATATACCATACACAGATAGGCTAAAAGCCCTATCCCTGTACTCAGTTTCATACAGACTCCTCAGAGGTGACCTCTGTCTGGCATACAAGGCAATCATGGACCCCATCTTGATGGGACTGCTGCATATCTGCAAGTCAAGCTCCACTCAAGTAACCCATATGTGCAGCCTCAACCTGGTCTGTGACATCAACAAGACTTGTTGGCAGGACAGATTTGTGTCCCAGAGACTCCTCCATCTATGGAATAGGCTCCCTCTCCACATCAAGCAGAGTAACTCTTTATCCCTTTTTAAGCACAACCTGGATAACTGGATGGGAAACAGAAAATATACCCCTGGGATTTCACCTGTGTCCCTGTTGGACAAAGGCATTGGGAGCTGATTTGTCTAAACATGGGCTAACTCTTGGCTAGGCTTATAAGGGCCTCAGGGACGATAGCCAAGTAACCTCCTATGATCCTATGTTTCATCAAGTATGTATGTATTTGGCAAGTTTAATGTGTTTAATTTACAGTGCAAGGAGCCCATTTAAGTGAACGACAATCCAGTGAAACTCAGGGATGGACATAAACATATGTTCTCTGGAAAGAGTAGGTCCAACTATCCTGGCTGTGTGTAGGAGATTAGTTGCAACGCAAAAAAATGGCAGTGCTAAATCAGGTCTGATTAAATGTTACTTAACCATCTACTTGCTAACCTTCTCACTAATTCCTGTTTAATCAAATGAGTGCATGTGTTATTGTGAAATGGGTAAGAAGTAGCATTAAGCAATTTTCTTGTTATACGCACTGTTGAGTCATCTTAGCATTAGTATATTTAGAGCTGCAGGATGTATGGGTACAAAGGGTCATACCTCCCTGCAAAAACACTGTTTTTTTTATTTTAAGTTTACTGATGGCTGTTCTGATCAGTGTATTTGTTTAATTAAAATGTGTACTGACAAAATTGCCTTTAGTTAAATTAATACAAACTCCACTGATGTTCACAAGAAAGCTGCACCACAAGGCAAGCAGATTAACATACAATGATAGCTAAGTAGGGAGCACATCAGGCCATCGAAGGTAGTTTCAGCAAACATGAAATGATTCCAGTACTTGGCCGAAACTGTGTTCACTGACAGTGGAGTTCGCTTCTTTCTCCACTGTTCTGCAATTTCAGTGTTGGTATATATAAATGTGAAGGGTATGGGGGATGTCCCCTAACATAAGTTTTTACATTTGCTGAAACTGCCTTCAGTGAGGTAACATGAATCTGAGGAAGTAAACAAAGAGTGATATGTACTTTTGTTAACAAAATTTAGACTATATACCTATGGCATGAGATGAGGTTCTTGCACATAATTTGTTGTGACATTCAGTGATACTGTCCCTGGCACTTACAAAAGCCTATGTCATACTTAACATTTTGGTGTTTTAGTAGCTAGGAAAAACATCCTCTGCTCCATGACAACAATGACCATACTATGTTTGTGCAATTTTACATTTAGAGTAGATTTGTGGTCAGTATGCTCAACTTGTGCAGACAATGACAAGTCTGCAAAGGCATGCTATAATGAGTGAAAGGACATTCATGCTAATCTAAACACAGCCAACATATAGTCTTTGGATTGCTAGCTCCATTGGTTTTTAAATATACTACTCAGTGTTCCCATATGTTTTATTGTATGGTGTCCTGCCATGACCAATGTATATATGCATGCAGAAATGACAATGCACTGCATTCATGTATGAAGCACATGTGGATTGATAATTACTGCAGCTGAAAAAATAGAGAACTGTTGCTTAACACACACAATCAATTATGACCTGAGACATCTTGTGCAGGTATAGTTAGCCGTAAAACAGTGGCTTGGATGGATCACACGTGATGGTTATACTCATAATATTATTAATATAGTGCAGAATATGCATGAATGATGTGTATGAACCATACATGGAAAGAGTACACTGCTCTACAAGTCTGAGTGCACCCTCATCACAGCATTGTGGATGACTGTCTGAGCGAGGTACATTGACAGCATGACATCATAGGTCTGACAGATAAATACTACTCTACAGGGCTGGATCAGCACTAGAAGTGACAAGAAAACACAAACCGGGTGTTTGTGTGTCTCTCCACAATAATTATTATTATTATTATTATTATTTACAGTTTGATAACTGGGATGTCCACTGGGCCCGAAAGCCCTTTTTCAGTGGAGGCCCGGGGAGAAAAGCTCCATATTACAAACGCATTGCACACTTAAAGCTCCATATTACAAACACATTGCACACTTAAACAATTTACAAACAAGTAAAAATAAAATTTTTAATAATAATGTGTGGAGAGCCATACAAACACCACACTAATGTGTGTCATATGCCTTCTTTAGGTAAAATTCACAGTAACAAGCTTTCTAAAAGGTTGATAATTACCAGTTACGCTTGCTTAAATGCTCACAGGTCTTCAGTAAATTATAGCAATGTCCACATAGGTGCTTCCGTCTGTTTCACATTGTCCATTTTTTCCTCTGTAACACTTCCAAATGTGTACTTGACAAATAACATTATTGATGGTTTACCTGCTACAACTCTGCATTGATCTGATGTAATACTTTTCCAGTCATCAACTATGTTGCTGTCATTTTGAGTAAACAACAAATGCATTAACTGACTTCACTTCCTCAAGCCCTGTAATTTATGTTCTGCGAGTTAAGTGCTGAGTGGCAGACCTTTGCTGAATTTTTACTTGATACTCTTATTACACACACATTTCAGATCTGTGTCCAAGCAGAAATATAGTAGACAGCAAGGCATTGATTATTCTTTCTCTTGATAAAATTTATGACTTTTCAGAACTATGAGTAACTTCTATCAAATGATATCACAGCGGGCTTTCTTGACAATTTTATATCCATACCCTAGACATGTAGTCATGACTGATGTCTGACAAACAGCCATAATAATTACACTACAGGGAAGCCTAAGAAACTTCAGAATGTTGACACTGGGTGGCAAGTGTCAGCATTGCTTTTCTTGAAGCTGCAATTAATCATTGCCTTAACAGACTGTTATTTATTGCGTTTTCGTGAATGATATGCAAATAGCCTTAAAGCTCTAAGTTTTATTAAAAATGCTGTAGGGGATGCTATTGTAAACAAATGGGAAACATAGCACAACAAAATTTTCTACTAATAGAGGATGGGTCTCTAGCTTTCTGTGAAGATTGGTGTGTGTGTGTGTGTGTGTGTGTGTGTGTGTGTGTGTGTGTGTGTGTGTGTGTGTGTGTGTGTGTGTGTTTGTGTATATGCTATCATCAAGAGAAATGCAGCAGTTTTATTATGCCGATATCTGAGAAATGACCTACTGGGGGATCAGTACATAGTCTGTCACTGAGGAGATAAAATGTCATATAGCATACAGACAAAAAGTCATATTCATTAATAGGTGAATGTTTTATTATTAAAAGAAAACAAGTAAAATAATCAACATAAAATGTTATTATATTTAGATAAATCAGTTTCTATAGTGCTGTAACTGTACTGGAGACATAAACTGTTTTTGAATTTACATTTGTTTTAGATTCTTTTATATTACTAATGTTACTGGATATTGTAGTTTGCTTATATTTTTTAATGTTTGCATATATTTTTTTCCAATTTTAGTTGATGTTATTAACTTAAGTTCAGCCTACAATTTCAGAGATAAGACTTAGAACACAATTATGCAATACTGTCACTGAAAGAGGCAAACTGTTGCATGCCATCACTGGAGGTGACAAAATTGCCTTATTAAATGTTGTTACCATTTAATTCTGAAGTTAGTTATATACTAAAAGATAGCATGTGTGTACTTGAATATATGCTATTAAGCTCTTAACATTCAAAACTGAGACATATAACAAAATATTATGTTGGTCAAGCTCATGATTTTAAGAGTATAATTTTATTTTATCACTAGTTTAAATGTTTTCATCAGGCTAGGAGGTCAAGTGTACACTATGCTCATGTGTGGCTACTGTCAAGCTTGCAGGACTGCCACTTTGCAGTAGGGATACTTTGAACAGCACATCCTTCCTCCTCTGTGATGCATGTTACCTGATGGCTATAAAGTACAAACAAGGCTATTGTCTCTCATTTATTCTGACCTGTTGAATGGATATGGTCTTTTCCTCCACTAGGTTCAGCATGGCTCCTGCCTCTAAGTATTGCAACGGGATCAGTAGGAAAGTTTGCTGCACCATTATGGTGACTGCTTGTATAACATTGATGCCTGGCACCAGCTTGCCAAAGTGTTAAGTCATTATACTGGTGCCACTCATTCTGTTATACAGTGTAGGCATTGATACAATGACCTACAGAGGTGCCAAACTGACTATCTCCAACAGTGGGAAGCTGTGGTTAGTGAAAGTGAGACAGCATTTTATAGTAAAAACTCTAATGTAAGTTTTTGTAATATACTCCCTGAAATTGCCTGTTGCTGTCTTTGACTTATGCTAGATGGGCTGCATTGTACTGACTATTGCCTGTTTTATTTTGCAGCAGCAGAGATGATCACCTTCAACAGAGAGGCCTGCATGAAAAGTGAAAGGCCCTCCAGGTGTCAGGGCCTACGCAATAGGTAGATGTCTAGCCTGCAAACACTGAAATCCAAGCATGTGGATTAACATGTTGCATTTTCCTCTTTCTGTTATTGTCTCCTTGCTCTGCAGGTTCAGCTATGGTGTCAGTGGAAAGTAGCGGCAGCCAGCTGCATTTGTGGTAGCCAATGTGCTTGGTTCAGTCTCACCAGCAATTGGAAGGCCTGCTTCTCTGCAAGAAGAAGGGAGTCACCCTGCTGAAAGTGAACTGGAAGACTCCCTAGTGTCAACCAGTCCACTTTGCAGTAGCAGAGTGGAGTCTCCTTATCTGAAAGTGGTCCAGAGGATCCCCTTGGGTCACCAGCATCAGGTATAATGGTGGTGATATCTGAGGTCTGTCAGCAACTGTGCTCAGACACTAACACCCTGGTGAATCTCTTTGTGTGACAGATGAAGTTTCTTGACTGGTCAGGACTTACCATTGGGCCATATGAAGCAGAGCATGCCTATTATGGTGCTAGCAATGTAAGTGACTGATGTCTAAGTGGGTTATTCTCTTTGCCAGTCAAACAGGCATGATGTACCCTCCCCTGTTTTCCATTCTGGTGTTCTCCTCTATGTTTGTCACATCTCATGCCCTGTTTGCATTCCAATACTCACACTCACCAATTGTCCTTCCTCTGTCTGTTTGCATCCCTCCACTGTTGCCCCCCACCCTTTGTGTACATCTCATCCCTGTTTGTCTCTGTTGCTGTCAATGGTTTTAGTTTGTCTGTACCTTACAACTTTTCTACTCTTGTTTCTTCTTGCACATGTTTTTTGCTACCATCCCCATCTAGTCTTCTTCTGCAAAATAGGAAATTGGGCACCTATCCTCAAAAAAAAAAAAAAAAAAAAAAAAAAAACCTTTCTTCTTCATTACCTGCCTTTCCTTCAGATTACCCATGTGTGTATTCCTCTGCTTGCTCTATCCCCATTTCTGGCTTTCCTATTCTTTCTTTTCCTCCAGATTCATATGATGACCTGAGCTGGCACTTTGCTGAGAGCACTGAGCTGCAGCCAGTAACACAGCTACATTAATTATTAATTTAAGCCTTTTGCTTTTGAATAACTACTACTGTGCTCATCCTAATTCACAGCTAAGCAGCAATGGGTTGCATCACACTAAAAGTATATTTGATATTTAGCCAACTCTGGACTCTGATCAAATAGCCTCACAGATGAAGGATATGAAGTCTACCTCCTTACACCTCATAGGGTAGTATTATATTGGGCTTATATATGGACTTTGACCTTGAAGTGAGTTTCCCCTTTCAAAAGCAAGAACCAAACCCTGTACTTTGTGACTGAGAGTTAAACACCTTAACCATAATACCAACCCCAGCCCTTAAACTTCAGAAACAATACGCAGCACTCTGCATAGCAAATACTAAATTATATCACATACCTGGATCCAGAAGAAATAGTCAAGCTACTAGTGAACAAATGTAGCTCAAGCATCACCCACCCCTCTCACCTCTTCTATAATGAGATCACTTATCTGCAGCTACACCTCTCCCAAAAATCTCCCAAGAACAAGTCCTCAAGATGCCATCCAAGGCCAAAAATACTACTTTTATGGAGCCAGATAACATACTGGATTGCTTATTTACCAACTTGAAACAGGGCTTGTCAGACCCCATACAAAAGCTGCCTACTTAACGTGAATGATGTCTTCAAGAAGGTTAGTGAAGTAATGGATGAGAGTAAATCAGTATATACTACATATCTAGACCTTGCAAAGGCATTCAGCACCATCCCACAATCAAGCATCCAAGATAAACTCTCCCATGTAAAGGTAAACCATTATGTAACTCATTGGATAGCAAACTGGCTCACAAAAAGAACCCAGGAAATTAGGGTGGGTGGCTCTACCTCCTCCAAAAGACCTGTCACTAATGGTGTTCCCCAGGGTTCAGTCCTTGGGCCACTGCTCTTTGGTTGTTACTTCTCAGAGGTCAAAGTAAGTATTATGGGTTTATGGCTGACTAAGTTTACAGATGTCTTTAAACTTGGTGACATCAAAAACTCCCCACAGAGCACAATGATCCTCCAAGACGGCCTGTCCCAAACAAATATCTGGTGTTAAAACCATGGATTACAGCTACATGCCAAGAAATGTATAATAGTATCCTTCAGCAAGCATGGTCACCCTTGAAGCTATCACACTGACAACACACCCTTGAAAGATCAACCCATAGTTTGGGATCCGGGAACCTATGTTGACAATGACTGATTGATCGCCACATATCCACCATTATAAGAAAGTCTTTTTTTCATTCCACAGCTTGTATCTAAAGATATGGTGTCCGGGTATGTAATCATTCCACTGTACTCAGCTCTCATTAGGCCTTTTTCTTATACTGGAAAGACAGAATGGAAGCTGAAGCAATGCATTTATAAGCACATATATGATTTAAAAAAGACAAATAATAACAATGCTTTGCATAAGCATTTACTTTATAATATCGAACACAGCTTTTATGTTCACCATCCTGGAAAAAGTAGATCCCGAGAGGGGGATCCTGAACTATCATATTAGAATGTAGAGAGTTATGGTGGCAATTATATTTAAATGCCATAGCACCTCCAGGTTTAAATGATATAATATCTATATCCAGCATCTTGAAAATTAAAGCATATAAGAGGTGATTGTTGTGGCCTCACCTCCAGTGTCCATCAGTTCTCAAAGACACTCTCATTTAAATATACGGTCTTACTGCCAATATATAAAATTATTAAAACATTTTGTTATATCATTATGCTAGGGAATAGTGATTGCACTAACATCCAGCAGTCATTGGACATATTTAAATAATCACATGATGGTTCTTTTAATGTTCTTAATTTCTTAAGAAATTTTTAATCAAGGGTTACATTGTATCTTTAAAGTTTTAAATGACCATATGCTTACTGAATGATGTAAAACTATCACATGACACCAAACCAATTGTCTGATTATTAGCATTGTTAGACAAAAGCATTTATCAAATTGGTGTTTTTACTGTTTTATTGTTTTATATGTTGAAATAAATCTTTTGGATTACTTTGAAGTAAGGTTTTATTGTTGGAACTAGCAGCTAGTAATTATCCACACAGAACCTGTGGTTCTTTTATTATTTTGCTGTTGGACTTGTGGTTGCGTTGGCTGTTTTTTATTATATCCATAGCTTCTGGTGGAAAAAACAGACAATCCTATAGATAACATACAGTTGGATTTAACACTAATGTGCACAGCTCTTTAAATAATTTCATGCTGCTAGTACAACAATTATCCCAACAGATGTCGATGACTGCTTCGCATATAAGGAATTAATTACATTTCCTTAACCTACCATCCATGGAGTTTAACACCCAGGTTAACAATGTTATTCCACCAGGCCAGCAGCAATTTTAGCAATTGGCTCACCGGAACTTGGCTAAAGATATGGATACTCTTCCTAATAATACCAGTACAATTTATCTTGACAATTGGCTTCAAAAGACTGTATCTAGTTTAGATAAGTAACTCAATATTTTTGAAAAGAAGCTCCTTCATTTCTGGAAATTGCAGCAGGAGATAATGTATTATAAAGAGTGTATGAAATCCCAACAAGTGCTGAAGGATTAAGATACTGGAAATTCCCTAATGGATTAGAACATTCTCTTCTACACCAGGAACTCTTAGCAATATATGACAGACACAGCTGTGAATTAATGGAGTTGTTAATTAAATATAACTCCAAGGAAATGGATGAATTATATACAGACATCATTTCCATGATTTTAAGTCTAAATAGTAAAAAACATGAGCGCCAGCAGACTGTAGCATGAACCATTTATTATCTCAAAAGACCAGTTTCAGCTGTGAAAATTACAAAGCTTTCTTCAGTGCAGTAAGGACATATACACTTGTTCTCCTTTTTATAGGCAACCACTAAATGAGGCTTCAAAATAGTGAATTAATTAGTCATACCAATTAAAGGTATTCATTAAGCCCTGGTGAGAACAAAGCCCCCCAGTTTGATCATCCATTTCTTCCCTTTATTATTTAAAATCTGATGCCAACCTGATTTATTTATTCTGTGTCCAATAATTCTATCACAGTAAAAGTAAAGAATGCATTCGTATGTGTCTCAGTATGTTTGTATAAAGCATTCATGAGCTTCCTGTGTCTAATGTCACTTAAATGTTCAGAAATTCTGAATATTAAAGGCCTGGATGTTTGTCCCACAAAAAATGCAGAACAGGTGCAGGTAACCAAATAAATCACCCAGTTCATCTGACAGTTTGCAAAAAAGAAAATATCAAGTATTTGCCCAGTATTTCTCCTGCTGAACTGGCATGTCTTCATCACCCTTGTGCAGTGGGTGCAATGGCCACAGGGAAAACATCCTTTATGTTGGTCCCCCACAAGAGTAGTTTGTATAGAGTCACCTTTACATCTCCAACCATGTTTATAATGACTTAAAAATGAACGCAAATTTTTGCCTCTCCTGAAGGAGAAATGGCATCTGTCATTAAAATCTCACATAATTTAATATCTGCTAAGAGTATGTTCCAATGTCTGTGGACACTATTGAGTAGGACATTAGTGTTTCTTCCATACGTAGTGACGTAGTGAATCTTTGTCCATAGTCTTATCCCTGTATGTTAAGAGATCCTGCCTGTCACGATTAGCCACCCAATGTCTGGCCTGAAAGATGTTCCCCATTTTGTAGCCCCTATTCCTGAATCTAGTGGTAAGGTTTTCTTGATATACCTGATAAGCAGCATCATTTGAGCATATTCGTTTAATACGCAAAAATTGTGATTTTGGAATTTTTCTACATATATGTGGAAGGTGAAAGCAGGTAGCATGGAGAAGGGAGATATATTGGGGGTATTTACAATACACTTCTGATGTTAAAGTATGGTCATTGTTCCTAATAACTGAAACATCCAAAGAAGTGATACTGTTAATATTGTAGGTGATGGTAAATTCTATACCCCATTTGTTGTCATTTAAATATTCAACAAACTCCATAAGAGAGTCCAAGTCCGATCTCCATACTAACCAGCAGTCATCCAAGTATCTCCTCCAGATATCAATCTCATCTATATAGATATTGTGTGAGTTGTCATAGATGAGGTGCTCCACAATGCATTTACAAGCACATATATGATATAAAAAAGGCAAATAATAGCAATGCTTTGTATACGATTTAACTTATAATAGAGAATACAGTTTTCTGTTCACCATTCTGGAAAAAGTAGATTAAGACCCAAGAGAGGGGCCCTGGACTATCATATTAACATGGAGAGAGAGTTATGGTGGCAATTATATTTAAATGCCACAGCACCACCGGGCTTAAATGATGTAATATCTATATCCATCATCTTGAAAATGAAAGTATACAAAAGGTGATTTTTGTGCTCTCACCTCCAGTATTCATCAGTTCTTCAAAGACTATAACTTTTAAGACATTAACTAAGACTAAATAAGACATTTAACTATATGGTCTTATTGCCAAGATATAAAATTATTAAAAAATACTGTTAGATGATCATGCTAGGGAATATTGATTACATTAACATCCAGCATATGTTGGACATACTTAAACATTCACACGATGGTTCTTTTAATGTTCTTAATTTTTTAAGAACTTTTTAAGCTACGGTTACTTTGTATCTTTAATGTTTTAAATGACCACGTGCTTACTGAATGATGGCTGGGTTTGACACAATTGTTAGGCTGTTCACTTTGCAGACACAGGGTACACAGTATGGCTCTGACCTCAGGATATTGGCTAGGATTAAAGTGGCCCTTCAGAGCAATTAGCCTAGTATTTTCCTATGAACCTATATAAAAGTATCACATAACACCAAACCAATTATCTGATGAAGTCTGTTGCAATCGTTAGACAAAAGGACTTATCAAAGTGGTGGTTTTACTGTTTTATTGTTTTATATATTGAAATAAATCTTTTGGGTTACTTTGCAGTATGTTTTATTGCTGGAACTAGCAGCTACTAATTATCTGCACTGAACATGTGGTGCATTTATTATTTTGTCGTTGGACTTGTGGTTGTGTTGAAACTTAAAAGTCCTCAACAGTGCATGACATCTGATGCCTAGTCACTGAATCTGCTGCGGTTTTTGTTGTTTTTGCTGATGCACTATGCCAGGTAAGACTATTCCTTACTTGTGATTCTCCAAGAAGTTTAAACAATCTTTACTGAAATTCCACTGTCCCACAGGTGTATGTTAATGAGCAGTGCTGTACAAAAATGTCACTGATACTTTATACTGAAGTTCAAACAAATTCAAAAATGTTATTTGTCAGTAAGCGCTTTCACGTCTCATTCGACGCTTCTTCAGACTTTAAAAACAAACTCTGAAATGAATTCTTAAATAATGTTATTCATCATCTGTAAGAACCAATGACATCACTAAACTAACACAAACACCTATCTAAACATTAGAATGCGTGTGTTCAAAACACTTTAACAATACTTATATTACATACATAAAAAGACATATAAGAAAGATATCATGCTCATAAAAAATATATATAAAAAGCATGTAAAAAAAAAATATATATATATAATATATATATATATATATATATATATATATATATGTACATATGTAAAAACATGTAAAAATACACATATATATATATATATATATATATGTGTGTGTGTACATAAAAACATATATATAAAAATGTAAATCTATGTATATAGGCCCAGGAATATGTAAAATGACTATAAAACATTTATTAAAGACCCTTAATGTCTCAGGGGTCTGTCCTTAAGGAATGGTTTCAGGGAAACTCTATCATTCAAACCATGTACATTGTCAGCTTGTAATTGAATTATCCATCTATTCTCTTCCTTCTCAGTGAAGTTGTTTACATTACCTAGTCTCTCAGTGGTGTATATAAGTTCTAGTACCAGGAACTTAAACCTATGTGTAGTATCATTATTAAGTACATGCCTGGCAATGGCATTGGTTTCATTTTCCTTACTTATAGCATAGATGTGTTCCCTGATTCTTTCACTTAAACTCCTATTAGTTTTACCTACATAGAAGTTTCCACATTTTTGACAAATACCTAAATATACAACATTCCTAGATGTGCAACTCGCATAAAAATCAAATTTATATGTGATTTGAGTGTCTGGATGTTCGAACACATTTGTGCCCAAAATATATTGGCATTAATTGCAGTTGTAACACGGAAATGTTCCTTTCTTAACAGAGATAGGTTTACTAATCTCATTGCGCTCATAACATAACAGTCTTTGCAGAGACTTCGTATTTCTATAACTAAAACTCGGCTGTTGGCCTACAATCCTACAGATCCCTTCATCTAATGTTAAGATACTCCAGTTCTTCTTAATGACATTTGTTATAATCTTATTATTGTTAGTAAATAGAATGGTAACCCTATTCTTCCTAGTATTGTTATTCTTCTTATGTGATGTCTCAGTCTCCTCCAGGTAGTTGTTCCTATTAATATAGGGGCACCCATCAGTTGCTCGATCAATATGATGTAATATCTCAAGCTCCTTTTTGTGATAGCCTCTCTTTGAAAGATCTCTCTGTATATCTCCTATGGCTGTACTATAATTTTCATTCTTGCTAGTTAGTCTAGAGCATCTTAGTGCTTGATTCTTAACTACATTCTTATGTATGTGAGGTGGATGCATACTGTCCCTATGCAAAAATGCATTTCTTCTACAAGGTTTCCTATATATCACTGTATGCATCATGTTCCCCTCCATAGTTAATAATACATCTAAAAACTCAATAGAGTCTCTAAAGAATTTGCTAGTAAATGTGAGGAAACTGGTAGTACCATTGATATAAGTAATGAAATCTCTCAAGGTATCCAAGTCTCCTCCCCAAATAAGGAAGAGGTCATCCACAAATCTTTTATAATACTTAACGAACTTTGAAAAAAATGCGTTATCCATAATGTATGTATGTCCCCAGTATGCAAGGACCAAATTAGCATATGAATAGGCGCATGGTGTACCCATTGCCACCCCAGCTGTTTGTAAAAAATATTTACCAGCAAATGTAAAAGCATTATTATTAAGAACCAGTTCTAATAACATAGTGATCCTTATCACTCAGTCTCTAGAAATCCCTCTCCATATCAAATACAACCAATACGTACGCCAATCTGGTTCTCTCTTTTTGGGAAAAACATCATGTTTTGGGTAATAGTGAGTGGAAGCAGTATATAGGAACTTATCTACGTTTTGTAGATGATATTTTTATTCTGTGGAAGGGAGATGAACACAAACTGACCCATTTCATGGAATATCTGCATTCCACAACCTCCTTTTTGAAATTTGATGTTAAAAGCTCACATGAAGCTTTGGATTTCTTGGATGTTACTGTTGAGATAACAGAGAATGGTTTCAGCTCAAGATTGTATAGGAAGGAAAGTTGGAAGAACTCATTACTCTCCTATGACAGCATGCACCCCAGGTTTACCTTCCCCAATATTGTGCAGGGGCAGGTAGGTAGGATATCCAGGATTAGCGTGGTGGATGAACAGTTTGAACAGGAGCTTATCAGCTTGAAAAAGTGTTTTCAGGAAAGGGGTTATAGGGAGAACTTGATTGAAGGAGCTGTAGACAGAGGTAAAGAAAATAGACAGAATAGATATAAGCCATGGCTCAGTACCACCAGAACAGAAAAAAGGGGCAATACTGATAACAGGGTCAGAACAACTAGGCTAAGGGTCATGTTGACCTATGGGAGCAATGTTAAAGGGGTATGTGACATTATTCATAAAAACTGGAATATTATCACTAGTGATAATAGCTTAAGGGACATAGTGGGGGTTAATCCACAGTTTTGCTACAAAAGGAACAAGAACCTTAAGAACATACTCTGTCATGATAGGGAGAACAGTAACATCAAATGTTTACCCAAATCCAAGGGTACTGTTCCGTGTGGCAATTGCAAGGCATGTGACCATATCAACAGGGATGTTACCTTCATACATCCTTCCACTGGCAGGAGTATAACTCTAAAAGGAAGGGCTACATGTAGGACCACTGATGTAGTGTATCTGGCCAACTGTGTGTCATGTCCAAGTTATTATGTTGGCAAAACGAACAACATGTTGAAGGTCAGGATTTTGCAACATCTCTCATCAATCAGAAATTGTGATGAACATAATGCCCTTTATAATCACATTAAGAATAATCCGACACATCAGTTTAAATTTAGGGTGGTAGTGAATGTCTTTTTGAACAAGAGAGGTGGTGATATTAAGTTAAAAACTGAGGCAATGGAGTCAAAATGGATCTTAGAATTGACAGCTCATATAGTCCCAGGGTTGAATGATGTAGTACCCCTTAAGCCAGCCCTTAGAAATAGGCGGGCTTTTTATTGAATTTTCATTGGCTGTTAAGTATTTTAAATATGGACTGTTAACTTATGGTATTTTGTCTGAGGAAGGGTTTTTGGCCCGAAAGCGCTTACTCTGTTTTCATCTGTGTTTTAATAAAAATTTTTATTTTTGTATTACATCAGCAGTTCCCAGCGACGTTTTTTCTTGGTATTTGGATTGTTTTACGACAGCTGGGATTTGGCATAGCACGAGCTTTTTTCTTGGTATCAAATACAACCTTAGATAATCAATACCTATACCATTAGGTATATTGGTAAACAGAAACCATTCCTTAAGGACAGACCCCTGAGACATTAAGGGTCTTTAATAAATATGTATTTATTTCCTACATGTTTTATAGTCATTTTACATATTCCTGGGCCTATGTACATAGATTTACTTTTTTATATATATGTTTATATTAGTATATATGTTTTTATATATATATATATATATATATATATATATATATATATATATATATATGTATTTTTACATGTTTATTTACATATGTACATATATATATATATATATATATATATATATTTTTTTTTTTTTTACATGCTTTTTATATATATTTTTTATGAGCATGATATCTTTCTTATATGTATGTAATATAAGTATTGTTAAAGTGTTTTGAACACACACATTCTAATGTTTAGATAGGTGTTTGTGTTAATTAGTTTAGTGATGTCACTGGTTCTTACAGATGATGAATAACATTATTTAAGAATTCATTTCAGAGTTTGTTTTTAAAGTCTGAAGAAGCGTCGAATGAGACGTGAAAGCGCTTACTGATAAATAAAATTTTTGAATTTGTTTGAACTTGCTTGAGGTTTGCTTCGATTGTCGTGGTGCACCTTTCATTCTATTTTTTGGAATTTGTTACTGTTGTTTGGAGGCACTTCACCCCTACAGTGTATTCTCTCATTTTGGATACTTTATATTGCCCTAACAAGAAATGGTTAGCGAGACAGCTATGCTGATAAAGATAATCATGACCACTAGTAAGCATGTATATACAACATGTGTACACCCAGAGCACTGTGGCGCAGTGCTATGACCACGTCTTATTACCAGGATGCAGCACTTCATTGTGCAGCACTTAATCCACAAAAAATGCATGCATCTATGTATATGGGACTACCACTTTGCTCTTGAAGTGCACCCGAGTGAGTGGTCTTGCCTGCTTCAGGTATTTAGGAATGCAAAGAGCCAACATGGTATGCCAGAGGGAGCATAATTTCCTGTTCTATCAAGATGGCAACTTTAAGGAACACCTACAGGGCTCTTATGATGGCCCACTGAGGAAGGTAATACTTAATACAAGTTTGCAGGGATGATAAGTGATGTAACTGGCATCAGCCATGATAGCGTAGGTGCAGTAATCTGAATTGATGACATCATGACCTGATCTGTCAGTGAGAGACAGAGATTTCCTTCTGCTGTCTTAACTGTTGTACATGTATACTTGGGATCTCATACATGTTTACCAGCTACAAAGGAACAACAGCTGAACATGGCTGTGTGTTGCAAAAGGCATGAACCCCTGTCCTACCACTAAGGCAAGTATCAGCTCTGTGTCAGTCATCTCTGCAACTGTGATTATATTTTGTAGCATATGTGTTTAATAATTTTTTCATTTAGTCATACTATTACAAGTCCAGGAGTCTAAGAGATATAGCTTTGGTCACTTCAGGTTGCAACAGGTAATGTCTGTAGTGTTGGACCACCAGTGACAGCCAGCTCTGTCTCTTATTGAGGATGAAGGTTTCCCCCTGCTGAAGGTGAGTTAGAGGGGTCACTAGTGTCCTCTTTATATGAAAGTGGATCTCCAGTGGGGTATCCCCTGGTCTCCCAGCATCTGTTGTTGAGGCCAATGGCTGGCAAGATGCATGGGAAACTGGGTACTTACCTTTTTAGTTTTCAGCACTCTCTGGCATAGCTCACCAAGTCACATGGTTAACAGTTCCTGGCCATTGGGCCACCTTGGGAGCAACTGGCCCGTAACATTAACCAACCAGGTAAATAAAGTTTAGGTTTTTCTGCCCTGTGGGCTGGCCTGACATCTAACCTTGCCAGACTGATATTATCTCCATTTTGGAGTTTTCTCTTCCTTTTGAGTCATTCATCATTCCTTGTCATTGTCCAGATATCCCAATCACCATTTGTCCACTATCGGTATGTCTTTGTCTATCCGCTGTCTTCTCCATCATTTGAATGTATACTGCACTTGTCTGTTTGTCTGAGTTCTACTGTTGTCTGTCTGCTCCAAATAACTGCCTTTCTCCCACTATCACATCCACAGCTGTCCCACACTACCTTTCCCACTAACTAGAGCCAGTTTATGGTCAAATGAGGCCCTAAGCAGGATAATGAACCAGGGCCCACACAACCTGCACCCCTTTCAACTATGCCAGTGTCTCATAACTTGACTGTCTCTCCCCAGCTACCATAAACACTGTTCAAACCTGTCAATGTGCATATTGTTTTCTTCTTTACGCTTACCGTGCTTACAGAGAATTGATTTAAAACCCTTATTTCAATTTTTATGGCAGAAACACTGTTGGATTTTTGCTAATGAAAATAAAACCAAATAGTTTCACATTGAAAACTGATT
Organism: Protopterus annectens; assembly: GCF_019279795.1. Lineage (NCBI taxonomy): Eukaryota > Metazoa > Chordata > Ceratodontiformes > Protopteridae > Protopterus > Protopterus annectens. The sequence goes on from NC_056735.1 coordinate 374,328,086, forward strand.
TAACATGAGCAGCAGTAAACTTCTCTTTCCATGAAACTCACATTCATTGAAAATGCATTTGGCAGTGGTGGATTATGCGCACATATTTATCTGCAGACATCTCCAAATCCAACAGGTATAGCTATGTTGCTGACTACATCCTTCTCAGACTTTGGTGTCAAAAAATCAACAATGATAATGACCAATGTCACATATTTCAAAATTGTTTCATACAATAGCCAAAGTTTCCAGGTTAATTCTCACTCTCACCCTCTCTCTCTCACAGACACACACATACATACACACAGTGGCGGTTCGTGCCATCGGAGTGCAGGACTGCAGCCCCTCCCAGCTATGAAGAGAAAGAAAAAGAAATAACATTTTAAAAAATAAAATATTTAGTAGTAAGTATACTATTGTATGCTCACTGGCTGCTTAGCTGCGAGTGTCTGCAGTCCGACTGACTTGCTGTTAAAGTCCTGGAACTTGAACTGCGCATTCTCAGCAAGTTCTGGGTTTAAAAAAAAACTAGTTTCTGTAAATCCGGACTGCTGTAAAAGCAGTCTGGATTAAGAAGAGAATGCATCAGTGTGATGCCCAGAAGTCTATGTGGTTTGTAACTGTAGTAAAGTGGAAGGGGATCAGACTGCCACGTCCGCAGTCACATACTTGACATGGATGACTGCTGATTTGTTCTCTCTCTCTTCCTGCTCTTTGCGTGCTGGGAAAAAGAAAGCAAGAAACAGTCAGCAGCAGTACTTTGGTAAATTTGGATGGAGTTTGTTCAATCATGGACAATGAGTGACTGAAGATACTGACAGCAGAGCAGAACCATCTTTAACTTCAGGTTTATATTAACATTAATTTCTTTCACTGTTACAGGTGGCACAGTGCCACTAATTGCTTGCGGCAGTAACATAAATTGTCCAAACTAGATCATGTTTTGTATAGTAAGGAGTCTTTTCCAGGTCCTATACTACCCAAAAGTAGTTTTAAGTACCATTTTAGATGTTCTATTCTGATTCTGCACTTGAAAGAACTTGCTGTGTGAAACCACTGCTCAAAACTGGATTAAACTGTTACGCAACTGTTTGAAAATATGCACCTTGTTCTGTGGATGCTAAAGGGCTACAGTGAAGGTTTTCAAACTTCAAAAGAACCATCTTGTCACCAATAAATGCACACATCCCTGCTATATGTTAGCATAATGACTAGTATTTTTAAAGTCTGTTTTGCTTAGAATTATATTTATAATTTAAAAAGACCATGATGACCAGTAGAAATGAATGATAGTGGAGATGGTACTCTCCATTTCTTTGTACATAATCAAGTTCAAGCACTGCCTTTCCCCTCATTTTGGCCCTTGGTAATCCTTTGCCATTTACTTTTTTTCTGTCCAAATAACAATCACTGTAAAAAATTGCAGACAAGAACCTAACATACTGTGTAAATTCTGAGAACATTAGTTTTGCCTGATCTTTGACGTTGGATAATAGGGTTTATAGACAATGATTCTCTTTCAATCGTAGAGTACACAAAAGAAGTAAAAGAGGAAATAAATAATTCCAAACTAGTCTAGTGTACAAAATTCCTTTTATTCACAAGTCATGAATTAGCAAAGACAAGTTTCAGTTACATAAGCCTGTTACTTGGAGTTCAGAATTGATTTCTGAAGATGTTTTGGGGGCTGTTGATGACCTTCTTTTTTAATATAATAGCCTGGCAGGGTGAACCAGATACTAAAGAGGCAATGTGTTTTGGGGGCTAGTGATGGATTTTTTTTAATATAATGTCCTGGCAGGGCTGATGAGACACAAGGTAGGCAGTGTGTTTTGTGGGCTGTTAGTGATTTTTTTTAAATAATATCTTGGCGAGGTGAACCAGATACTAAGGAGGCACTGTGTTTTGGAGGCTGCTTGACTGTGGATATCTTTTTTCTAATAAAATATACTGGCAAGGGTCGAACAGATACTAGGTACACAGTGTGTTTTAGGGGCTGTTTGTGGATGAAATGTTTTTCGTTTAAACCAATATCTTTTTTCAGGGTCAATCAAGATAGATTAGGATGGTCTGTGGATGTTTCATTGTTGAAACTCTGGTCTTGCATGACTAAAGTGTGTATGGGTGAACTGAAGTAAGATCACCTGCAAGCTCTTGACTGTGTGATGCAAAATAAATACAGTAATGTAACCATTGTCTTCTCTCTTCATTATTTTAAACCTTGTAGCCTCAAAGCAGATACTGTAGGTAAGCAATCGGGCTGGGGAGGTCTATGCCTAGTATGTGTGAATGAAATGACTGGCCTTACTGTTGTACTTCTGACTTGCTTTGCAAGAGTAATGTGCATTTGGGTGAAGTAAGCTTGACCACAAGCTCTGAACTCTGGTTAATGTTTATATGAAAAAAAATGCATAATACTTCTGCAGTGGTGCAGCGGTAGTGTTGTTGCCTCACAACAAGAGGTTCTCCCGTTCGATTCCTGGCTGGAGTGCGGGGAGTGCCTTCTGTGTGGAGTCTGCATGTCCTCCCCACGGTTGGGTGGGCATTCAAAAGACATGCGTAAATGGGCGTGCCTTGGTTGAACGTTGAGCTGGCACCTCGGCATTCATGAAAATCAACTGCCAATCATTAGCTGACCGGAGTTCTGCTGTGGCGACCCCTAACCGGGAAAAGCCAAAAGACAACAACAACATTAATAACAGTGTTGCATTTTATCCTTTTTTGTTTTTTTAGCCTCACAAGGTCAAATCAAATAATGTGGGTGGGGTGGGCAATAGGGACTGAGGCTGTGTGTGAATGAAACATCTGGCCCTGCTGTTTACTGTTTGTAATTCTGGCTTTGTAAGACTGTAATAGTTGTCTGTATTTTCAGATAAATGTAATTCATAAATGTGACTCATTTAATGACCTGGGTATATAGGTAGACTCAGCTATGACTTTTTCTAATCATATCAGCCAATGACAGTTACCGAACTATAGGTTGTAGAAAAAGATTTATAAAGTCTAGGAAATCAGAAATAATGAAGTCATTGTTTGTTAGTTACATTCAACCACAACTTGAGTATGAAATAACAATATGGAAACCCTATGTAGTGCACCCGCAGACATAGCTGAAGTAGATATGGGTTCCTTCCTACCTGATTCTGGTGACACCCCTATAGGCCCAACACACCAAGGTGAGAAGATTGACAGATTTTATTCTGTGTGACACAATTAGTTTAAAAGGCAATAGCACAACCACAAACAAATTATTTCAACAGTGCACCAGTTAGCAATAAGGCAAGGTGAGATATGCATGCAGTGAAAACATACATTCACCCTCTTCCCCAGAACTCAACAGAAAAAGGTCTTGATATTCAAACGTGCACAAAGAAGGCTATATCAATAAGCAGTAAAGCTTTATAATGCAGCAATACAACATGGGAAAAATGCAATGTCATTAAGCAATAAAAGATTTATAATACGACAATACAGGTATGAGAAAATGCAATGTCCTTGAGCAGCAAATTTCTTGAAGGCAGCAGTACTAACACGAGCAAAATGTAATGTCATTGAACAATGAGGATTTATAATGCAACAATACAAATATGAGAAAATGCAATGTCATTGAGCAGTACTAACACCCTCTACCCCCTTGATTAATTCTAAACAAACCAACTATGAAACACTCTTATACCCTGTTCACTGGCCAGTGACTACTTACAGTTTTGCTGCCAGCATGATGGGGCCCAAGATAGAGCTCATATGGATCCCAGTTATTTTTAATCCACACAGCATTTGGGGGGGGGGGTCCACAATCTTATAAAAATGGAAAATAATGGCCAGAGCCTCTCACCACTCCGCTGAGAAAATCCTAGTGACCAGGCACAGTGGTTACTCTGATGAGAAAAGTAGAAAAATCAACTTGCAGAACTCTGGTAATCATCTATGGCTTCTCTGTACTAGGCCCAAATGAACTCCTTTTCTTGCTGAATCATATGCAGGTGTGGAACTACTGGTTTCAGACTTCTCTCCTGATTCCACAAAATACCATCCTCCAGGATTTCGGCAAAATAACAGGTAACTAACTCTCTCCTACACCCCTCCCACCCACCAATACCCAAGTATTCATAAGAAATCCCACTGAATATTCATGTCAACATCTAAATCACCCACATAAATATTCAGTGGAGATTTCTCAGGTAAATACTTACATTTATTTTATTTTTAATGTTTATGCTTTTTGCAGGGGGGCTGCACCCCCAAACCCCCTGCAAATTAAATATACCAACTCCGAGATCACACTGCAGTATGGAAATGAGCAAATTTCCGGTTCTGCTCAGTGCAGGTCAGCAAAAGTCAGCATTTTCAGTTTCAGTCATGTGAAACTTTGAAATTTTCATCTCGGCACTTTAAAAGTCAGTCTACTGGCATTTTGCTTTTCTAAAGTTGACCCATATATATATATATATATATATATATATATATATATATATATATATATTATATATATATATATATATATATATATATATATATATATATATATATATACTTCTATTCCCCAAATAAATGGCCACATCAAGATGAGGTTGCAGAAAAGTGAATTTTACGGACACCCAGATTAAAGTAATTTAATGCCAGGAAACTAACCACTTGGCCACCAATGCTTTAAAAAGAAACCAAAGCAAATCTAACTCACCCAGCTGGGAAGCTGTGCCCCCCCTTAACTAAATATACCAACTTCAAGATCACACTATATTGGAGAAAAGAGCAAAGTTCACCATGGTGACAGCTGCCCTAAAAAGGCAGCTAGGGTGTATAACTTTCTTCTGCCTTTACATTTTTATACACTACTCCCAAACCTGACCCAACAGCTATAGCTTTAATTGATCCCACTGCTAAGCACATTGTAAATTCCAATCCAACTTTTTCTGATAATGTTGGAAAAATTATTGATAGGTATAGAAACAGTTTATACTTCTGCAACTTTGATTTTCAGAATTTTGAATTGTCAGGCTCGTGTTAAAGTTTGCTCTGATAAATTGTGAAAATACGAGGAATGTTTTATCAGTAGTTTTTTTTTTTTTCTTGTGAGGAAAAATTTGCTTTAAATAACTTAATTTCAACTATTGCACAAGTCACTACTCATTGTTTATGGTGTTTGTATGGTTCAGGTGATACTTTGTCCAGAGCTATGGCCAGTGGTACTGTTTTGAGAAGGTTTGCATGGCTGCATTCTCAGAACCTCTGAGATGATAATAAAAATGAGATTTTAAATTTTCTGGTGTCCAGAGATTTCTGCTGCAGAGGTGATCAAAAAGTGTGAATAAAGGAGCAAACTGACCCAGGAAATTTCTTAATATCTTTCAGCCCTCCTTTTCCAAATTTTCAAATGGATTTTCTGTCTGCTCAACCAGTTTTAGCAAAAAACAGGATTAACAGTTTCTACAAAAGGTAAGGCAAAGAAACATTTAAAAAATGGCAAGGGAGTTCCAAAAAGAAGTCTAGAACCTCCAAAATACAATGACAGTGCAACAATTGTGAATGACTATTCAATAGATCTCGTGACCCCCTCCCACCCTGGCCCTTTTTTCTTCCAGAAAGTCTAAATCTCCATTTTCCTCTTTAGAAACAGACTGTTTCAAACAAATAGGTTCTAAAAATCATTCATCAAGGTTACAGATAGCAGTGTGAGGAAACTCCTCCATTCCAGAAGGTCATTCCTCTTTCTCCAGAGCAGATTATTTTGTTTCCACAAGTTTCTTATCACATGTTATCCCAATAAGAGATAGAACCATTTCCTCCTTCCCAGGTGGGTTTTTATTAAAGAATGTTCCTAGTAGCAAAGAAAGAAAATTCTAGAAGACCATTTCTGGATCATTCTTTCCTTAATGTATTTGTGATAGTGTCCAAACTGAAAGTAATGTCAATTCACAGCCTATTAACTCTTCATCCTCTTCCCGGTTTCCTGGCAGCATTAGACTGAAACGATGTTTATCATCACATCCCTATTCATCCAGACTTCAGACATTTCTTAGGGTTTTCTGTGTCTGGATGACATTATCAGTTGATTCTTACCCTTTGGATTATCCGCTGCACCAAGAGTGTTCACAAAGTGTCTAGCTCCAGTTATTATTGCTGGTTATAGGGTATTCATATTTAGACAACTTGCTTGACTTTGCAGAATCTTCTTCAAAGTGTCAGGAATTTATCTTTTAGTTGAGAGATCTATGCTAGGATTCCAAGAGAACATTCAAAAGCCTTTTTGACTTCTTCACACAAGATTGTGTTCCTGGGATATCAACTAGACACCTCAGTTCAAAGAACTGTTCTTCCACATGAAAACTATATCTTTATCTAGATCTATTTCTAAGGTTTTCCAATCAGACTTTGCTCTATGGGGGAATCCCTCAGAAATTGGGTCTCATGGCATCTATGATTCTCATGATATCCCTGGCAAGACTCCATATGATAAAGATACAGCGGTATCTGAAATCTCTTTGGTCCCAGTATTAAAGCCCTTTATCTTTTCAAATCCCTTTGCTGGGGGTTGTCAAAAGTCTTTTGAAGGAGACAACAGTTATCCTTAAATCCAGTTATTCTCTTCTCCCTTCCTCTTCCAAAGTAGTCAGTCACCACAGACACTTTGCACTGCACCTGGCGACAAGTTTCAGGAGGAATAGGAGTGCAGAGGGTGTGAGACACTAAGGACTGATACAAGCACATAAATGTGAAGGAGATGCTTGCCCTGATCAAGGCACTTAACTCTCTGAACCATCTTTGGTCCTCGTGACATCTCAAGTTAGATACAGCAAATTCCACAGTCATATGGTACATCAACAAGCAAGGGGGAACCAGGTCATACCCCATTTGCAGACTAGCCATGTTAGTTTGTGATATAGCTTCACAATGCAATTTCACTCTACAGGTATCCTACATTTTGTCAGAATAAAATTGTGTGGCAGACAAGCTGAACAAGTCCAGGGCAGACCCTCATAAATGGAAACTAGATCAGAAGGTCTTCAAGATTTCATCCACCTCTGGGGGGTTCCTCAAGTACACCTCTTTGCCTCCTCTCAGAACAATCAACTGACAGGATTCTGCTCTAGGATTGCAAGCAAAAATAAATGCCTTTTATTTTCCTTGAACATGAATGTTTCCATATGCTTTTCCCCATTTACACTAATATCCAGGGTACTTCTGAATATTCAGAAGGAATCCAGAATGATCTTTGTGGTGAATCCCTTCTGGTCCAGGCAATACTGATTCCCCCTTCTTTTTGAAATGGCAAGAGGCAACTTACCACAAGTTTCCTCACAGAATGGATCTAGTCACACAAGAACAGGGGTGTTTGATACAACTCAACATTAATCAACTTCAATTGACTGCCTGGATTATATGGACTTAATCCATTTTAGACATAAAAGAAGGATTAGTTCTCTAAGAAACACTGATGATGCCTTCAGGTGGAAAGTGAAAGCACAAAGATAAGATACTATGTATTTAATAAACTCTCTTGTTTTTATTGGTGAGTTGGACCTTATTCCAGCTATTTTTGGTTCATTTGTGAACAGCTTGCGTATTCTGGAGTGGTGTTTTGCGGGAGGACTTTAGGTGAATGACTGGTTTTACAACTATTTTCAGCAACCACAGTGAGAATTTTAATTCTGAGTTAGAGAAGCTAACACTTGCTCTATCTGATCCAGGTAATCTGGCTGACTTGAGGTTCTTAAGATGGAAATCAGTTTTACTGATTGCTCTGACCTTTACAAGAAGGGTATCTGAGTTGAATGCTCTTATGATGAGTCAACCATATTTCATTTTCCATAGGGACAGTATTTTTTGAGAACTAATCCTTCGTTTATGCCTAAAGTCATATCCATGTTTATTTTATGCCAAGCTGTCCAAATCTCTGTTTTCTTTCCTGAACTTAAGGTGAAAGAGATTATAAACTCCATACCTTGGATGTCCACAGACAACTCGGGTTCTATCTTGACAGAACTAAATCTTTCAGATAATTGAATCAATTGTTCATTTCTTGTGAAGGTAAGAAAAAGACTGTTTCCAAATGGTTGTGTAAGGCTATTACCATTTGTTATATTCACAATAACAAAACTATTACAGGCATGGTCAAGGCCCTCTCTAGCAGAACCTTGGCTTCATCTATGGCTTTTTAGAAAGGTTTGGATTCTGGAAGTATTCTAGAAGCTGCTGCTTGGTCCTCTGTACATACCTTTACAAAGCACTGTAAGCTTGATTCCTTGTCTAGAACCAGATCAAGCTTTGCTAGGATCATTGTCCAGGGGCTCTTCTCCTGCCACCTTTCAAATGTAGTTAGCTAAGGTAATCTACCAGTATAGCTAAGGCTACTGCAGCAATGATCAATATGATAACCATAGTACAGCTGCTGAAGCTAAACTTGCCATAACAAAAGATGTTCGAATAATCACCACTGCAGTAGCTGCACCTTCCCTCACTTCATTCCCATTTATTTAGGGTGAGTTTTTTATGCCAGGATGTGGACATTTATTTTTTGTTGTTCCTAGCATTGCCCTTTCAGGTCTCAGCCTCCTTCTTTCTGCTGGCTGGGAAGCTTTGAATGCCTTTGTGCCAAAACTTGTCTTTTTCTCAGCTCAGCTGGACATGTGGAAGGTACCCTGAAACTTTGGAAGCTGGCTGGCTGTTATGCCTTTAGCAGGATATAACCTAATATAGCTAAGGATACTATAGCAGTAATCACTTGAACATTTACTTTTATGGTAATTTTAACTTACGTAACTGTACTTTTAACATTGCAGTTCTCTCTTGTTAATACTAATTTTCTATATTTAGCATATGTGATCCAGTGTGATCTCTACTTGTGCAGAATCACTATGCAGAGGAATATGTCAGTTTTTCCTTATTCCCTCAGTTGTGCAACCGTAATCATTTGAAACGTTGGGACCTGCTAGAGCAAGTCCTAAAGTACAGAGACTGAGTGGCAGAAAGAAGCGACTTACATGTACTAAGTCCAAGATGCCATTTCTCGGAATAATCCCCATACTCCGAGGTATGTCAATCTCAGAGTTGTTATATACAAGTCAGGAGGGTGAGGGAATTCGCTCTTCTCCAGATGTTCAGTCTTTTTTCATCTTGTCGATACTCAGCATTTCGAGTGCCAACATTTCAATAGGGAGCATTGTGCAACTGTGAGTTAGTTTGATGCAGATTTGATGGGTCTTGTCCCCCTGTTAAAAATTGCTTGCTTTCTAACATCATTCGAGTTTACAGTTTTATTTATAGTATTGTACAAAACATATATTTTACATTCAGTATATGTACTTACAGTCTTCTTTCTTTCATGCATTTCTGCGTATTGCTAGGCACTCAATATTTTGATTTTTTTGGAAATCTTTAGTAGCAATGAAGATGTTCTCACCAACAGCTACATCTTGCTCAGATAACTATTGTATTTTCCTTCCCAGAATTTTGTTTCTGAGAATTCTGCAGCTGCTATAGAATGTGGAGAGGTATTGGGCTGGAGTAGAAGTGAGCAAAATGACAAGTATTTTGCTTTGCTATGTTTGAGGTGCTAGATTTTTCTTGCTTAGACAATAACCCTGCAGAAGTATCTTCCATTGCTGTTATCATCTAAGCTTCCATGCAATTCAGAGTTCTTTATGTCAAAATAAGACTTTTTCAGTGACAAGGATTTTGAGAAGAGAAGTAATCTATAGAAGTGTGTCTCTAGCAAACCTGTCAACTGTCCCTGCTGTGAAGAAATGTTCCTATTTTCAGGCCTGATTTACCCTGCACAAGATGTTCCTATTTTGGGTGTATGTCCCTATTTTCAGACTTGATTAACCCCTTTATACAATTTTATGGACCCCTCATCACAGATGATTTTTGAAGCTGTCTAATTCACAGAAAAAACATATTACATGACCAATATTCTAGTAGCTACCAAGAAAGAGGACAGATGTTACATCTCTCTATTTTTCTTAAGTAAAATAAATTACCTTGTGTGGTAGAATTTTGCAAGTCTACATATTTTACACTGTCTCTTTGATAATGTGCTTATATTTTTCATCATTTTTGTCACTCTGTTTTTTAAAACGTGTTTATGAGAATTGTCCCACATTCCTAATGGAAGCAGGAAGAGTTATATACTATTTGATATTCAAATTTTATCCTAATTAGATGTCCAGATTTTTTAGCTGGATGTTCCCCCTTTTCAAGGGTCTTTGTTCCTATTTTCAATGTCTGCAGGTTCAGAGATATAGTGTTTAGGATGTATGCACAGATCTTTTAAAAAAAATGCATGCCTGGATTTATTTAGTTATTTTTCTGGTCTGTTTGGAAAATGTGTTTCTAAAATAATGGCTTTTTAATATAAGCAGACAGTAATCTTTGCTAATGATATAAGGCATGATAAGTGATGTAAACAGTGGACTTAATGGTCAGTAGTCTCAAAGTTGTGGTTAATTTATTAAGGAAATCAAGAGGAAGGTGCCCAGTAATACATATAGTTCTAAAGAAGACAGTTATTTTTAAGAAAACTGAGATATTTTTTTCAATACTCATCATGTATGCAGTATGTGTAAGTATTAGTAAAGGTTGCTGACATGATATCATATTCATTCTTATCAAAAATATCTTGAAACATTACAGTGGTGATGGACAAACTGACAGCTCAATGTTAAGATCTGGAGTGCCACTGAACCCAAAGGGCCCCACTTAATTGTCACCATCACAACATAATGTTCTCTGCAGCACCAAGATTTATATTTGAAAAGACATCCCATTACAAGTAAACCGTTAGTGCTACTGATCAGTCCCTGCTCTGAAATCCCCTCCCTCATTCTATACCAATGTCCTTAGTAGCCTGAAGGGAATGTTTAGCTACTCCTCTAGCCTCTTTGCTGCAACTTGAGAAGTGATAGTCATACAGCTCATTTAGAGACTTTTATCAGTCCACTGGTTTTCCTGGAAGGTGAGTTTCAAGCATTAGGGAATGTACCAGATTCTTGCCTATTAGTGGTACCCTAACCATCCTAACTCCTCCTCAGTAGATGTGTTAAGGATTCTGCAATGGCTGCCCGCACATGGAAAGATATGTATGTTCCCACATTTGACTATCCCTCCAATCCGACAGCAGTAATACTGTTGGCAGCAGTATAAGCCTTGACTGGCCTCTTTCACAAGCAATTACCCATGCAATAGGTTTCAATAATATAGTAGGCATACACAACCCTACACCCTCAGATGGCTGAACTTTTGTCAGCTACTCCAACACATCTTCTCCCACCCAGCCCCTCCAGCGCCAGTGCTTGAGCATGTCTCATCTAGATTATAGTCGGGAGTCTACAACATAGGGCTTGTGGGTTCCTGAATGTTATTTTGTATATGCCGTTTCTATTGCACAAAGGCATCTGAGACATTTTTGTAGGTGTGCCTCTCCTAAACAGAACTTACCTCATTGATGTTATCACAGACATGCATGCAGTACCTTCATGGGGTAGAATATGGTTAAACTCTGCAGTACATGCCCTAACATGAGATTTGAAATTCCTATAACTGTTACTTAATGTCATCTGCAACATGCACATCATCTAGAATTGAGGAAGCAAACTATGAATTACTAGCTGTAGCCTCACAAACTTCACTATATGAAACAATCTCATATACAGCTGTAGCAGTAAATGTATTCTGAAGCATTCCCGCAAATGTCA
>NC_056735.1:374344757-374359757 GCF_019279795.1 Protopterus annectens
TAGCTTGACAATTAGGCTGAGATCTGGACCCTATAGCTGTGCCAGTGGGGAGTCTTATTGGGGATCTGGAGAGAAAGGGAGAAACCAGCCCCAGACTGACTGTGATCTCTGCATGCTCTTAAAGGAAATTGTACATTACTGTGTGTGTACTTGTTATCCCCTCAATGTGCATGCCTCTCACTGGTGCTAGTGGTGAGGATTGAGGGTCCTTGGTTACTGGGCCAGTGTGGGGGCGTCACACTCAATTAGATGTTCAGGTGAGGTGTGTAGCTGTGCAGGGAAGGCATAGCTGCTCATTTAGACACAGTAGCTGAGCTTGAACAAAGTAAGTGCATCAGCCAACTGGGGGAGAATAAGGGGTGGGAGCATAGAGTATGTTTTCAGCATCAGTGAGGAGCATAATTTAGGTTTGCAGAAGTTTTACGGAGTTGGAGGAGAGTTTAGGGTAATGTAATGATTGGTGACTTTATGTATAGGGAGGAGGAGAGTTTAAGTTTTAGGATGTGGAGGGAAGTTTTCAGTTAGGGAGCAATTGGAGACTTTGGGTTTACAGAGTAAGAAGATTGTTTTAAATTTAGGGAGAAAGAGAAAAGTTTAGGGTTAGGAAGTAGGTTGGAGTTTCTGGGTTAGGGAGTGATTGGGTACTTTTGGTTTAATAAAGGAAATGTAGAGTTTTAGGTTTATGGAGTGACTGGGAATTTTAGTGCTCTGGATTGGGAGGGGAGTTTTATGGTTATGGTTTAGGATTGGCTATGGGCTTTAGGGTTAGAGTTCGGGCTCTGGTAAGGCTATACCTTTAGTAGGGTCAGGTGGTGGGAGGTTTAGGTAATTAACTAGGACTAGGCTAATGGGAATTAGTCTACTTGCCATTAAGAATAACTGGCAGTGAGCACGAGTGTTACGAGCTACTAGGGTGTGAACACCTGTAATAAACCCTTTCAAAATGCTTTCATGTCTCATTAAGCAAGATATGCATTGCAGTTAATAAGGATTTCAGGTGCAAATGTTTTAGAAAGTTATTATAATTTATTTAATTATTTTTTACGATTGTTATGCTGCCTTAAGGTGCAGCACTCATTAAATGTATCAAGCCTTTGCACTAATTAGTTTAGTAAGAGTGCCATTCTGTTATCATTTGGAATGTCATTATCGTTATGATGCGCCTCTAATACCATGTAAGGTATCCAGTCTTAAAATATGCATATAGTCATGAGTTTTGTGCAACAGTAACATGGCCAACTATTTAATTGTATCTGAGACTGGGAGGACAGCTGATATGAGAAACTAGTGGAAAGAGCCGTATTGTTTTCATATCATAATGGCATTTTATTCAAATCTAAGGGTGATAACAATGAACAACTGAGAAAGTCACTATGCAGAACAAAGTGGACAAGATGCAAATCAGTAGATGCATATCTATAGTCTAGTACACTTAAAAACAAAGTCTATATTGTTTTCATCAGGGTAGCAAGGGACATATGACTTTAGTTTAGTTGAAAACTTACCTTGAGGGTTTGTTCACTAATGAAGGCAAAGAAAAGAGTGAGACTGACCAGCAGGATGAGGCAGCAGATTGTGGAGATGACGTTGGAAATGAGTTATCAAAGTAAGCAATGAGATGTGAGTAGTAACTAAAAGAATGAGTTTGTGCATGCAAATGATGGAAATAGGTTACTCTGTACGGATGCAGAAATTGTTCTTCTGAATGACAGATGGGGAGCCTAGAAATCTGGGAGATTCAGAGTGCAGTGATTGCTCCTTAGGACTGAGAAGACCCAAATTAGGTGATATGCACATCTTATTAGGATATCTCCTCTCTGTCAAAAAGACCCTGAGCCAGAACTTGAGCACACTCACAGTGGCGGATTTCAGCATTGGAGCCGGGGCGCGCACTGCCCCCTTTTTAAAGCTGTTTGGAACGCCATTAAAAAATGCACTGCTATTTTATTTTTAATTAGAAAATGTGCCACCAAAGGCATTCATGATTCTGTTTAAACTTGCAAACTTTTTTACCAGTGAAAGACGCTTCAGAGATGCGATTATAGGTTACGGTTAGATGATCTATATGACCATCCTGAACTGCTCCTCCAACTGCATCAGGGGAGAGTGATAGGAAGAGACCAACAAACCATGACTTGCATTGATGAGAAAGGGAAGCAAGGGTTGATAACATGATAAGATCTCATAATTGGCATATATAACATGAGAGTCACACGTTTCAACCTCTTAGCACAAGAAGAATGGACAAAGCTAATAATAATGGGGTACAATGTCACAAAAATAGGTACAGATTTTAAATATCACTCTTATTAACCTAGAATGTTGCTAGAATAAAATGTTTTGTGTTAGTATACAGTTTTGGAAGGATATAAAGTGTGAAACTCAAATCTCTGTTATTATTTAGTGACTTTGATCATCGATGATTTGCTAGAAAATTTTTATGAGGAACAGATCAAAAATAATGAGGGAAAATCTGGACATTCTGTGAAAATCTGGACACTTAAGAGGTATGGAGAGGGTGTAGGGGACCTTAACACTGCCAAAAAAATGAAGTTTAATGGAGGAGAGCGATGCTCCAGACTCGCTGTTTTTTTTTTTTTATTATTTAGCATTTCTAGTACCGACTTTCTAATAGTGAGATACCACTGACATGGGGTTGTGCAGTTCGACGATCCATACTGAGACACCCTTTTATCTGCTATTTTATTTCCCTGTTCCTTAAAATGCTCTTATGGAAGTGACTCCCTTCAGTCTTATACATTTGTTAGTAGGTAAGGAATTGATATTTAATATTAAAAGTTAAGAAAGCAACACAAACCTAAATACAAGAGACATCACGCAGTTTGTTTTAATATTTTGAGGCAGGTATGCACTATAAGGATGATCATACAACTGTTTATTGATTAAAATAAAATTTAAAAACACAAGAAGGTGGTGGAAAATGTGTATGTACACAAAGATTACTATACAAATACAGAGGGAGAAATAGAGAGGATGGCATATTAAATGTGCGATAATGAGATCATTAGGTTATCAAAAGAGGCAGGAAAAGAATGCTGCAAGGAGCAAGAATCTAGAAAACCTTTTAGTTATAAAATGCAGAATGTTTGTGTCCCTAAATTATAGAAACAATGGAGTGTTTGTGGAATTTCTCCCCTTCCCCTAAGTTGTGCCACCTGCAGCAGTAGTGTGGGGAGAAGGGTTTTGTTCCCCCTACTACAGCCAAGGTCAACTTTGTTAGCTTTAGAAATAAAAAAAACAAGTATCATTTTGGTACCCACAAAGTCCAGTGAGTTCGCAGTCAACTCATTATGTCAATAAATCCTCCCTCTTTCACGTCCTTTGTGTCTGGTGTCATTTTCAAACTAAATGTTGGCAGTATACTGCAGTCAGAGGTCTCACATAGGATCATAGGAGGTTACTAGGCTAATGGCCTTGGGGCCCTTACAAGCCTAACCATGAGTTTATCCCCAAAAAGGAAACCTCAGTCAGCACCTGTCACCCCTGTCAATGAGGGACAGTGAGGGACAAACACCTTCCTTAAAAGGTGGGCTAATAAAGGTTAAAACAAAGTAAGTGAAATAAAACAGAGGTGAGAACAAGGTAAACATGGGGGGGTTCATTTACCACTTAGGTTGGTTACTCAAACACAAGTAGTGTATATGATAAATTCACAGTAACCATCTTGAAAGTAAACCAAGTGAATTAACATGTTATATGTCTGTGCAAAGCAGATGGGTTATAGTGAATATAAAGGCTAAATGGCCCAAATCCTCCACCAAATTAATGTAAAATTAGAAATGTGGCAGAGACAGAGTACATTAGCAGTATGTCCAGGGGTTATGTTTTTTACTAATCCAACCAGCCCTACCAGACTGTACTCAAACCACTGAGGGTGTGGGCCCATCTATTCTACTGCTGTCAGACACCGCAGGCCAAGGCAGATAGGTGGGTACAGAAAGGGGTGAGCAAACAAATGAGTGGCAAGCACATCCATGTGAAAGCCTTGTCGCTGATTTATCTTGCCCATGTACTTGGCCAATTAGTCATTCCTTCAATCCAATCACTCAATCAAAATCACTCTCATTAGGAGTAATATGTGATTATTGACCATGGGAAGAGTAAGGCCAGTCTAAACCAAATGAGCACAAAAAGGGAAACTGGCTAGGCTTAAAATGACCTACAAGGACAGCTAGCCTAGTACTTACCCATGAGCCTATGAAAATCAGTCCTGTACCACATGGCCACACCAGACACACACATACGCAGAGACACACACACGTGGTCACACACCCACACACTCTAAGTAAATAAATAATATTGCAAATGACATTGACATACATCTGTCTATCTATTTGGCATTGACATACATCTATCTATCTATCTATCTATCTATCTATCTATCTATCTATCTATCTTTCTTTCTATATACATTACTTCAACATTTGTTTATACAAGAACAGTGCAACACAAGCATACCTCTCAACCTCTTAAAGCAAGAAATCTGGACAAAGCCATAAATAATAGTGGGACAAAGGGCCAAAAATGGGGGTAATTTTTAAATATTGGTCTTACAAACTATATATGTACATATATATATTTATATATATATATATATATATATATATATATATATATATATATATATATATATATATATATATATATATATATATATGAAATATTTTCATGTTTATGATACCATTTCTGCATTAAAGCCTAGAATTCCATGGTATTATCTGCAAGATTAAGTTGTGATGGATGGATATCGCCTATATAGCATTCATTCAGTATGTGGTTTAGAGACATTCATTGCTAAATATGCATCTGTGGAAGAAGCTGAAACCTGAAGTGAACTCTTGAATAAGGAAGACGGGGTACATTGTAGTTCTGAAACAGTAAAATGTGGTGCAGTTTTGATTTGTTATAGACAGTGTGTGCGTGTGTGTACGTGCATGCATGCATGTGTGTGTGTATGTGTGATTTGATGTATATATTTTATTTGTTTCTACAGTGCTTTCTCTATATGCCGAAAAGATGTGCAGTGATCAGGGATGTGATGTAGTCTACATGTTTGGAAAAGGGCAAGCCCCCCTGCACAATTGGCATGCTAGTTGCTTAAATATTCATATCTCAGGGCTGCCCAGACTTAGATAAAGGAAGTACTTGCTTTCTAGCAATACCCAGCATATTCTTTTATCTACAAATTGTGTGAAACTTTGAGAAGGAATGTTTTATCCGCAGAGATGACATATTGTGGGTGGGGGAGTGTGCCTGAAATGCCAGTGATCTAAAAGTAGTTAAAGTAGTTTTGCTTTTAGCTATTCTTTACTTTATATTACTGCCTAATACTCATATTAAAGTACTGAATTATATTAGAAGTCACACATTATAATTTCAACAAGCTGCATAACATTTGTATTAACAGGATGAGTTAAAATGTGCCTTAATGTGTTTGAAATTATCAAGATCTTAACAAGCATTTAGAAAGATTTTTGCATGTTGTCACCCCCCCACCCCCCATAAATAAGATTGATGTTCTAGAATTTCATTTCTATGAAAAACATTTTTTTTTGTCTTTTGGCTCTGGTACATTATGACTTGGTATTATACTTGGGTTTAAGTCATACGCCCACATGCATTTGTTATAAAGGGTTAAAAGAATTGTAATGGTTGGCAACACAGATGATTGCCTGGCATTTGACACAGAGGAGAAAGTCTATGAGCTGTTAGTGACATGTTTCCTGTAGTGTAGGAACTGATTCCCTCATTATACTTTTCACTTAACCAAATTGTGCCCCTCAAGCTGAGTCCGAAAAATTCCATGTAGCTCAATGGTCAAGGCCAGTCAACAAACCAACAGGTAGTATTTCCATAATAGTTAAAAATAGTTTATAGAAAGTTAAAACTGCAATACAGATCAGACTTGAGCTGTTTTAAAGTATTGACTGTATTAGGCTACTTAGGCACATATTAAAGTATCCATATTTGTATTAATATTTTAACAGCCAACCAACTTAAAAAAATGCACTGCACTTGTCAGGTATCACAACATGAGATAAATCTGCCATTAAAACCTTTACCTGAATTACCACCTCTTAGAAAAGTGGACTTTTTACAATGTGGCAAATTTGGATTTGGCTGCTGGACTCAACAAATCTGGACTTGTTTGATATTTTACCAGCCATGTTATAAGAATGCCACATATATGTGTTCTTTTTTACAAGCAAAGAAATGCTTTCATTTTTTAGGTATACTTTTTAATACATCTGCATGCATGTAGCTTCAGTATTGGAATTCACACTAGATATTTCCTAAGACTATAAATACTCCAGCATGTAAATTAAATATTTTGAAAAAAAAGCAAGGCGTTGCAGGATGTCCAAGCTCATACTCATAATACCACAAGTAACCCCTGGCAAATGACATTCGCTTGCCTCATCCTGTCCACAAAGCTTTTACAGACCTAAGCCCCTCTACCCTCCCTGATGCATTAGTTTATTAGGTGAAAGTTATTAGCTTTGCTTGATTCTGTGCATCTAGTGTGCAAAGGCTCTACTTTTAAGTGCCCTTGACTGTATCCTAAAGTTTGTTTCATTAACTCTGCTCAATCCTGGCACCATTCCTCTTTCAGTCTGTTATTTCCCACAGCATGCTTAGCTTCCCTCTCTCATAGCACCAAGTCTTCCCATCTCTAGGGTGCTCCCCAGAGGTACTCTGCATATTTGCCAGATTTGTTTCCATAATGCATATTAGTCACTCTGGTTGCCCCTAACACAACTCCTTTTCCTTGCCATCTTTCTGTCCTTACCTGTTCTTTTCCCCTTTCCTCTCCATACATCACTTTCTCACATTATCTGTAAGCTCCTAACCCCATTCATACCTGCCCATACTGGCACATAAGTGGCTAAATAGAGGTCATGGACAAGATTATCATATTAACATCTACTGTGGCCAGGACTGAACTGAACTGATTTACACATTTATCTAGTATAGAGCTTTAACCGGCACCACCCCAATTATTTGACACAGTTCCTATTAATATGGATAAAGTTTTAAGCCCACATATTTTGTTCCTCTTACTGCTAATGCAGACAAAACCACCCAATGTTCCAACTACCTATCAGGAGTATTGCAGATGGGGGGTGATCTTGAAACCTTGCTTGTTTCCTAAACTAAACAAATTCTTCAGTATACCAGATTACTTTTAACATCATAAATCAGTACCAAGCAGACATAGATAATTAAGTTGAGATTCTTGACTGCTCTACTAGAAGGACCTTTCACTCATATCAACTTCCGGCATTCATGCACTAGGACCTTTAAACAGCAAAGGAATAAACCCTTGCCTTATACCCCTCCCAATATTTTACTAACCTGTATACCCACTGATAACTATTGTCATCAGAAACTGCAGTCTGTTCAGTACCTTCACCTGTTTTTGTAAAAGATATAGCTAATCCACTTCCTTTAGATACACACCTGAAAAATTCCAACTAGTTTTATCAAATTAATGTTTTGAAGTGGAACAGACCAACGTACCGAAACACGCGCGTGAGACTGTGGTGCACGGTCCTGAGTAAATGAACGATTAAACCAAACGGACCAGCACTCCAGGCAGGAGAGATACACACGGAGGACTTGAAATCTAGATTCAGGGCCAGGGGATATAATATGCAACATCTTAATAGGACTGTTGAACTAGCGGGACAGAAAACCAGAACTAAATTATTGCAGTATAACCATCAATTGGTAAATGATAGTAACAAGGATCAACAACCAATTAGACTGGTAACCACCTATGGGAGCAATACATCTCATTTTAGGGACATTATCAGCACACACTGGGATATTTTAAAATCTAACCCTATTTTTGATAGGGTTCTCCCAGATAAATGTGCTTTTTCGTATAGGAGGGGGAGATCTATTCAATCACAGCTGACACATTATAAGAGATTTAATCCACCTTCGGTTATACAGACAACACTTTCTGGAGAGCCCCTAGTGGGATGTTATCCGTGTGGACATTGTGGGGCTTGTCAGCATATTAACAAAATTAAAGAATTTAGTAGTAAAAATACCCCTAAGGTCTACGACATTAACATCTTTGGCAATTGTGGGTCAGACTGGGTCATTTATTTAGCCTTCTATCATTGTTCGGCATTTTATGTTGGACAGACTTCTCGACCCTTAAGAATTAGGATTAGTGAACACCTAAGTGCCATTAGGAACAGACGAGTCACAAGTGCCCTATATAAACACACTAAACAGCATAAGGAAGCATGTTTTAAGTTTGTCATCATTGACAAAATTCAATTACCAAGAAAATTTAAAATGGGATGGCACACAAAATTGAATAATATGGAGAGCAAATGGATTACCAAACTGGGGGCATTTTTCAAACCTGGGTTAAATGAATATGAGGTACATGATGACATTTTTGGTCTATAGTTTTATAATGGTGTGTCAACACACATACGTATCACAAATGATTTGTATTTAACCACAAAAGAATTAATATGTATGAGCCTCAAAAAAATCAAATCAGCATATGGTTTGGCATGGATGACAGTGTGGATGAATCATTTGTAATATTTGTAGAGCATAGATGCTTTTAGTTTTCTTTTCAAGTGTGTTTTTCTATTTTTTCTATTTTTGTGGAATGGTGCCTTTAAATCATATTTGATGGATGAACCAATGGTTGGACTATACCAATTTTGAAAAATGTATTTAAATGGTCTCAAAATGGGAAGCTGGTTAACATATTTATATAAAGTGAAGAAATATTGACATTGATAAAGGCTTTTTATGCCGAAACCGGTCTGTATGTCACAGTTTGTTTAGGTAGTTTTTTGGCTACCTAATAAAAAAGTTATTTATAATATCTCTCCTGCCTGGAGTGCTGGTCCGTTTGGTTTAATTGAAGTGGAACAGAGCCATACTCACTCTATCCAAGCCTTGTCACTCACAAGCCACCATACAATGTAACAGGAGTCTCCAATGGTCCTCACATCACCTACCCTGAACAACTCCTTCATTTCCCTTTACTTATATCTTACCCGTAATTTTTCCAATCTAGCAGATAGAATATGTAATTAAAGCTTTACATCCATGTTTATCAAAGAAATTAGATAATAATCAATGGTCTCCTCCCCTCCCTTTCTTTCCCTTCAGGACTACTAGCTGTGCTTCTTTCCATGAGGGTGGTAGAGTTCTTTCTTAAAGATGACATTAAAATAGCCACAATAACCCTCCTAAACTGACAACCTACCAGCTTGTAAAAATCAAGTGAAAATGTATCCTTTCCTCCTGCCTTGTCTTTTTTATGTTCCCCAAATCTGTATCTCTTTTCTCTTTCTCATGCCATGCGGCACATTGGGCAATGAGCACCCTTCAGCACTCGTTGTTTCTGTAGCTGTTACAGGTTTTACAGGCTCAGGTTGCTAGCTCTAGGTCCAACCCTCCCCGAAGAGTGCACCACACACTTGCACGCACATACTCACACCTAGGGCCAATTTACAGTGTCCAATCCACCTACTGCATGTCTTTGGAATGTGAGAGGAAAACAGAGTACCCAGAGGAAGCCTATGTGAATGTAGGGATGGCATGCAGACTCTGCACAGAAGGCACCCCAGCCAAGCACTGAACTGGAGAACCTCTTGCTGTGAGGTGACAATGCTAACAGCTGCTCCACTGTGACACCCTAAATCTGTATATAACCCAGAAAATCTCTTTGAGATTGATGCAACATGATACCATTTCAGAGCAAATCAAATTTGTACCTCCATGTTCTAGTGTAAATTCATATGGATTTTTCCATCTGGAGGTAATATCATTCCTGATTATCAGTGTCAGCTACACCAACTCTCCTTGCAAAGTCCTTTCTTGTTGTGGAATACTTAAGGTAATCCAGATGTTTTATGAAAATGGAAGGGGCACTTTTATGAAAAACAGATATACATTTAACTAATATGGTCCATGCCATCCTGAAATGAAGGTAGTATAAGGATTGGACTTAGAATTACATTCCATGTGCCTCCAGCTCAGAAGATAGCAGGTGCACATAACTATGTGCTGTCTTAATTTTGCTGATGATCGGAATTGGAGGTGATCTTCAAACAGGAGATACAGGATAGATAGACCTTCCAACTCATTCATTTGCTAAAAGAAGGATTTATACAGAGCCTCCCTTAGTTGTAAGTATCTCCAAAAATCCCTTTTGCTTAAATTATATTGATGTTGTAAGAAGGAGAATGAAGTCACCTAAGTCTTGACTCCAATATACTGATGGAGGACAGACAATGACAAAATGAGTTTATTGTACCATTCATTCCACCACACACTATCTACCACATTTGTGAGACCCAGAAAATTCCAGAGAGGAATCAAAGATTCCTGGAAGTGCAAGAGGCCTAAAAGCTTAGGTAACACTTTAGAGCTTTCTAACTGCTTTCCAGAGAACAGCATCATTTCAGCTGCTAAAGTAAACCTTTAGGCTACCAAAGACAGCAAGTGTGGAAAGGGACCTTTAATAATCATGCTTATAACCTACTTCAGAAGCTAGAAGTGCAATCTAGGTACCTGATGAGCAGTAAGTGCCTCTGTCTATATTCCCTGGTTAGGCATCATACCATCATCTTTGTTGCATGATGCCGTCACAGTTATTCACCTTACAATGCTTCCCACCCAGTGCAGAATCACTGCTTAGTCTCTTTCATTTCCTCAGCTAGAATCCTAAGGTAAGCAATACAGGGAAAACTTAAACTATAAGAATTTGTAGTGTTCCATGAGTGTTGTAGTGTGACTATTTTGGATTTCTTGATTTACAGTTTGCACCAGCAGCCCCTCCCACTACTGTTATTGTTTTCTTACAGCCTCCTATGAACACTGTCATCCAGATAAGCAAAATGCTACTGACAGTATGTGGGTAACTTGAATGGTTGTTGAGGTATTCTAAGTTGTTTACAAAATACTACAAACTTAATAATTACCGTGTTTACTCGACTTATCCAGTTTAAGATCTAGGATCTAAAGAATACTACCACTGTAAAAATAGTTTGTGCTGAATAGTTTTCCATTTACACTTCTTTAATAATTCTTATAGTTCCAGAGATATGAACATTTGTTTGATCTGTTATGACATAATTTGATTTTATCACAAAGCTTAGGCTTTGCCATTGGAAGTTACAGTGAAAAATTCCAGAGCTCGATTTGAGGGAGTGAGTTAAGACAAGCGGTTCAGGAACTTAAACTATGAGAGCTGCCAGTGTTCTTTGACTGTTGTTCTATGTCTGTTTTGGATGTTTTCACAGCTTACTCACCTTGGCCCTGCTGTGCTTTTAAATCCAGAGGCCCTTAAGTTGATTGTCCCTTACGTAAATTTGACTTCAGAAGCTCCTCACAGCTGTATCTCATCTGCTCATAGTGGTAAACACTAGAAGATCCTATAAGAAAGCCCTCATCTTAGACAGATAAAACTGTAGTTACCCTAACATTCATATTTTCCCATTCAGTATGTACCTAATGAAGTACCTAAAGTGCGAACCCCCCTTTGCTAAAGTGCAAACCCCCCTTTTCTAGCTTACACGAGAAGTGGTTCTACCATCAAACCCTTTTTATATATGGATCCAATCCACTATACATGAAGTGAGTTCCAGAATATGCCTGCCTGAAATGGATTAGGACTGTTTTAATCTTTTCTGAGTGAGAGAGAACAGCTGGCCATTGCTGCTCTGCTGTGGAATCACTTCTGTCATTGTTTTCTTGTTCATTAGACTGCTGTCAAAGCAAATCACTTGGGTGTTAAATAAGAAACAGTCATATGACTTACTGCCATTTTTTTCTGACTACTGTGTATATTTGTGCAATGCATAGGAGAGAAGGAAGAGATTCTCTTAAACCCTTTTTTACGTCTGGGATTAGACTAGTTGAATAAAGTATATTGAGGCAACATTATCAGTTTATTATACTAGTCAATCCATGTATAATTTCAGTGGTTACTCTACCAGCTACCAACAACTAAGTAAGATTTACTTATCAGGCAGCCAGCTGCATACATTTATTCCCAGCTGGTTTAACTAGTTTTAATACACTTACATTACTCATTGCTGGGTTGTCTCTTTTTAAATCCTTTTCTGCTATTGTTCTGTTTTGGATTTTTCTGATGTTACTGATTTTCTGATGTTACTGGGTTGACTTTTTCACTTTGCTTTCCTGCACTTAAGCTACATCTTGATATGATACCTGTTACAGTAGTGTTTTCTGGTAGTGTACTTTTCACTTTTACTGTTTATAGTGAGTATAGTAGCTGTTCCACTATATTTGCTACTTGACAGAATTGCTGCTGTTTCCTGCCATTGAATTGTTGCCTGCTGGTAAATGGTTTTGCTTTTGCACAGCATTCATATATGGCACTGTCTTTTGCACTTTTGCTATACTGACTGTTATCTTAGTTGGTTATTTCATATTTCACTCTTGTGTACTGTTTGGTTGTATTGTTCTGCTAGCACACTGTTTTGTATCTAGATTGTTATTCCTCTCAAGACTGCTGTTGCTGTAGGCAGTCGCTGCCTTGTCTATTTGTAGGCTGTTTTCATGCTCATATTTTGTCTCAAGTAGTGTTTTTTTCTGTTTAATTCTCTGCCTGCAAACTATCATAGCTGTTTATGGCATTATCTCCTTCATTGTGCCTACCTAGTTATTACTTTAATCTGTCCCATATTTTGCTAACTTACCTTACAAACTAAGCCAAACCACACCACTGGAGCCACTTACTATTAATTTAGAGTCTACAATTAATAATCACCACAGCAAGCTTAACTCTTACCATAAATACCTAACTAACTTTACCACTGTCACCTTAGGCACTAAACTTTAAGCTATATATTTCTTCATGGTTATCTCCTATCAGTAACAGTCCCTGTCACCCCTATAGCTGTTTAAACTTAGCCTGCTTTTCACCAGTCAATGAACTTACATAGAGTTAAGTTATGGTCTGGATATTACATGCCTATCGCCATTGTTTCATTGTTGAATTTAACTGCTGATAGTCTTTATTGACCTTAAGCATTGCAGAGGCCATAAGCCCATACTTGGATTTATTTTCCCCTTATAATCATCCTACTTCTTTTTGAAGGTTGACACGGAACAATAATTTCTGACATAGACAGGTATACTGTTCCACAATTTAAGAATCCTTTGAGCTATAAACTTATCTCCTGTCTATGCTCAATTAATTTTTTTTATATATTTAGGACCACAGCTTCATAAATTAGGATATTATACAGCCTTTTTTAAACCAATTGCTTGCTTAAGTTCAGAAATGTTCCTTGTAATGTAGCCTTAATATGTTTCCCTTGATTACTCTATATGAAATGCTAAAAACATGCAAATACTTCAATCTCTCAATGTAAGTCCACTTATTTATTTTGTTTATTCTTGTTGTAAACCTTCTTTAACCTGTTTCTGAATGTCCTATGTCAGTAATACATTACAAAACAACAAATTATATTTTATTGTGGGTCTGATCATAGTTATAAATATATTCTTTAATACCATTTGATTTTTAGTTTCCATTATACCCTGTAGTAGGCCAGATTGTATTAAAGACTTAAGGCTGGATTAATGAATGCCTACACTAAGAAGAAGCAGACAATCTGGATTCAAGCACATCCCTGCCACATTTATGGTGCTTTCTAGTCATTACTTTTAAACTAAAAAAAGCCTTTGCATAAGGGCTTCTGGCTCACAGGGACTTCCTAGTTTACATATGAAATGAATGAATGAATTTATTATAACGTGCTGAAAAAATAGCATACCCTCTTATGTATTCTTATTTAAGAAAAGCATGCAGAGAAGTATCTTAATTATGTATTTGAGGCTGACATCTGCCCCACACAGCTGGGTGTACTTGGAGACATGGTAATATTAGCAACATGTAAGTCAAATATATTGATGTGGCAAAATGACAGCTGTGAACAGAGGTAATCGAGAAAGCTCAAGTCAGGTCTGTTGTCCCACCTCTGACCCAGGGGTGACAGGATTAACAAGAAACAGAGTACAAAGGATTAGTCCAGATAAAATCACTTTAGCGAGCAGATCTAGGGGACTCTTTCTCTGATACTTTCCCTTTGGGAGGAATAAAGATGCCTTGTGGGACTTTCAAGTAGTTTATTCAGTTAAGTAGCTAGATGGATGAGTGTTCTTGTTCTAATACATTGTATTCAACAGATTAGTTATTTAAAGGCAGTTACAGACAATGGAGGGAGGGTCAAAGGGAGCTGACTGGAATAAAATGTGCTACCAAATCCACAGCAGCATCATGTGCAACTGAATGTATATTGCTGTCTTTCCACACATGATGTCAGAGCTTCTTAAGGTGATCTTTCCACAACCACCAATCCCAGTGTCCCACTTTCCCACTCCCATCCCAGTACTCAGCTGACCAAACTGCACCCCCCCCTTTGCAAATTCCTGGATCCACCACTGCACTGGATAGATTGCAGCTCTCAGTTGGCCTCAGATGGTCAGGGATCCTTCAGATTGAGCTCAAGTATATGGCTTAAAAAAGGACAGTTTGATATACTGCCACTATGACCCTTACCCACAGCAAATGAAGGAAACAGAAATGCGTGAAGTTGACTTTATTTGGCCTTAGAAATTTTTCAAATGTCACTTGTGTGTTATTTTCATTGCCTATTAAAGAAATACATTCTGGATATTTGACATGCAGGTAACCATGGAGATCCGTAGTGTACTGCACCATATTTTAGAGATTTAGTTATGCTAAGTGCATATAAGCAAGATAGACAGACTTCTTTCAAGGGTACAATTTCTTGAGCTTCAGAAAGTAGTTGACTTATGATTATATTTTAAAGTTTTGCTGATAAAAAAACTTTAGTAAAGGTTCATAAAAAGCCCCTTTCAACATTATTGCATTTTGAAAGGACTTCATCCATGATTTTTTGTGTTTGAGGTCTGAGATACAGATTCATCTCAGTC
>NC_056735.1:374362257-374524757 GCF_019279795.1 Protopterus annectens
TGTAAAACCCTGAGAACATCCTCAGAAAAGAGGTGCCCGAAAGCGAACAAAACTCTATCACCCACAGTGACAGTTGAAGAGTGAACAAGTGAGGATGGATGAGTGACCTCTTGTCCTGTGTGAGGAGGTCCAACCAGTGAGGTAACGTGTGATGACTGGCCTTGGCCAGATGCATTAAGAGGGGGAACCAATGCTGTCTTGGCCAAAAGGGAGTCACTAGCAAGATTGCTTGCAAGTCCAGATAAATCTTCTACAGGACTATTAGAAGTAGAGGAAGAAGAGGGAAAGCATAAAGAAACATTCCCTTCTAAGGAAAAGAAAGGGCATCCATCTTCCCTGCCAGATGGCATGGCATTCTGGAACAGAAGAGAGGGAGCTGCTTGTTCAAAGGGGAGGCAAAAAAGATCTGCTTGAGGAATACCTCGCCAATGGACAATGTCCAGAAACACATCTATATGAAGCATCCACTCTGCTCCTATGTTTTGGACCTGCTCAGTCTGCTACTACATTGTGCTCTGCAGAAATGTATACTGCCTGAAGAGCTAACTGATAACTAAGTTCCACCTCCTAAGCCTAAAGAGCCATCTGCAGAGGCAGTAAGATTTTGTACCTCCCTGCTTGTTGGTATAACACATCAATGTAGTGTTTTCTGTGTACACCTTCAAGAGGCCTAGAGAGAACATGGGTTGAAAAGCTTAAAAGGTCAGAATCAGAGTTCTCATCTCTTTGATGTTGATATGGTCTGACTTCTGACTGGGGGGAAGAGACCCTGAACTTTCAGTCGACCATATGAAGCTCCCACCATATGTCTGAGGCATTGGTGAACAGTTCCTGAGAAGGGACTGGAGGCTGAAAGGGTAGGCCTGGGTTGAGAGCAAACTGCTGAATCCACCACTTGAATTGCTTCTTGAGACAAGGAAGAAGAGGTACACTCAAATCCAGAGGGTGACAATGCTGCAGCCAAAGTGACTTGAGGTACCACTGACGCTTCCCCATATGCAATCTGTCAAGAGAGAATATCGGAATAGAAGAGGCCATGAATCCCAGAACCTAAAGAAACTCTCTGCCTGAAATGGCAGTCAGAGGAAGAAGAGACTAAAAGAAGGCTGTCAATGGCAAAACTTTTGGAAGTGGAAGAGAGGCTAACATTGGCACTGTCTGAATCCTTCTTCCCAGATACACATGATCCTGAGTTGGAGTCAGGATGGACTTTTGGAAGTTGATAGTGAACCCCAGACTTGAAGAAGAGAGATGGTGAATTCCAGATCATGTAACAGGCAACTGGTTTCCTGAAGCAACATTTCTTCTAGATAAGGAAAAAATCTGAATGCCTTGGCGCTTGCAGAAAGGAATCACAGGAGCTAGGCATTTTGTGAATACCCTTGGGGCAGTAGACAGGCTAAAGAACAAAGCAGAAAACTGAATATTAAAGGAAAAAAAAAACAGAGAAATGTAAAAACTTCCAGAAAAGAGGATGAATAGGCTTATGAAGTCAAGTATCCTTCAGATCAAAAGACATCAGAAAAGCCTGGGGTAGTGAAAGTGAAAATAGGGTTTGAAGAGTAAGCATCCAAAAAGAAGGGACCTTGGGAAAGGTATTGAGCCAGGGGAGATCCGGAATGGATCTCCAAGTGCCTTCCCTTTGAGGAACCAGGAACATCTTGGAATAAAAATCTTTTCCCACTTGGGAAGGGGGACAGGTTGAATGGTTCCTTGGTTCAACAGAGATACTAGGACCTCTGGGAAATGAAGAAGTTGCTCTAGAAGAGGCTGAGGAATCCATTAAAAAGTAACCCTAACAGATGATAGAAAGCACTCAAGAGTCTGAAGTGATGAAAAGCCAATTTGGAAGTCAAAGGGGAAGCAAAAGGGACAAAGGAACCTGGTCAAGAGAAGGAGGGAAAATTGTCAAACAGAAGCAGGCTTATCAGATAAGAGAGGCTTCTGGGCCACAGAAATCTGAAAAGCCTTAGCACTCTACCACCCTTCCTGCCCTTGGCTACCTGGTTGGGTTGCCTGAGAACAAAAGCAGATCTACACGGATAATTCCTCTGGAACATAGGGAATAGTTGTTGTTGTATCTTTCAGCTTTTCCCGGTTAGGGGTCGCCACAGCAGAACTCCTGTCCGCTAATGATTGGCAGTAGATTTTTACGTAATGAGTTGCCAGCCCTGACACACAACCTTCAATGAAGGTATGCCCATTCACGCATGTCTCCATACAGAAGACGCTTTAGCTGAGAATCGAACAGGACAACGCCATACTGTGAGGCGACAACACTACCGCAGCACCACCACCACATGGAACATAGGGAATAGGACAGGCAAAAATATGTTTAAAGTCCTGCAAGGCTTGCATTTCTCTTGAAGAGACTTAAACAGGTCAGCAGCAACAGCATTACCAAAAGGATGTTTATTATCCAAATGAACATCCAACAACTTGGCCTTAATGTCCTTGGACAAAGACTGAAGATGAAGCCAAGAATAATGCCTCAAGACAGACCCAAAAGCCACAGCCCTGGAAGAGGCATCAGCAGCACCATATCTACATTTGGTAGAGTGGTGACCCACTTGAGAAGCAGAACCTGAATAGATAAGGCAGAGGATTTGCTTTCAGAATCAGGGAGGTCAGAAATAACCTGTCAAGCCTGAGCAATCAAGGCTAGAGCATACCTGGTCATGTGGGTCTGGTAATTAACAACCCTAAAGGGCAAAGTAGAAGCAATGTAAACTTTCTTACCAATCCCATCCATTGCACTACTATCCTTATCAGAAGGCCAAAGTTTGGAAGAGGCCAAAGAGACTGACACCACAGCGGCATCAGTGGAAGGGCATTTAAAAAAACCTTATAGAACCTGAATAACAGAAATATTCCAACTCCAAGAAGGTCAATACTTTATTACAGCAAAGTTTTTGGATATAAATCCTTCTTCGGTGCAATATACAATCTGTAACAGTCTTTCAGTTTTTGTAAAACAAGAGTAAAATCATGTGAGCATGGCCAGCTAATAAGATCATTTCTGCAATAATTCAATTAACATTTTAGCTTAGAAATATAGTAGTTCCTTAAAAAGTTTCCTTAAAAAGTACTCACACATACATTCAGCTGAATTTATAAATACATACTAGAACTGTATACTTAAATAATTCTATTTAATAAAATAATAATTACGAAAATTGTTTACATGTTCAAATTATTTGCACATATATAAAAAAAGAATAAAAATATATGTATATACACACATTTAAAATACCTAGTCCAGTTGCATTTGTCTAGTTGCTAAAACTGCCTTAATACTAACCATGTTATTCAACCCTGGTAATACATCTGCTTGCAGTGTTAAGATCCATGCATATTCTTTATTCTCCAGAAGGTTATTAACATCACCCCCTCTTAATAGATTATACTCTGTTTCCATCACCCTAAATTTAAAGTGCTGCTCAGTACTTTTCTCCAAAATATGCTTACTTAATGCATTATGCTTACTTAATGCATTCTGCTGTATTTGTCTACGTATCTCTGACTTATGTTCTGTTATTCTTTCCTTTAGTTTCCTTGTACTTTTCCCAACATAAAATGAGGGGCATTTTAGGCAGGTAGCAAGATATACTACATATGTAATATTGCATGTTGCTGAACATTTGAAAAGATATTTTTTATTAGAATCTGGAATGATGTACATATAGGTTCATATATTCATAGGCAGGTACTAGGCTATTGGCCCAAGGGCCTAAGTAAGCCTAGCTAACAAGGTTCCCTGGCTTATGCCACCCAAGAAAGTTATTTTCCTGTGTCCCTGTTGAGCACAGCCACAGAAGTGATCCCCGGGGTGTATTTCCTATTTCCTATCCACTCATCAAGATTTTTCTTGAAGAGTGCTAATGAGCAACTTTGCTTGACATAAATGGGTAGCTTGTTCCAGAATACGGGAAGTCTCTGGGACAGGAATATATCTCTCCAGCATGTCCTTTCTATGGTGGTGATAAGGTTTAGGTCCCTAGAGTATGTAGCTCGGAGGGATTGGGATTTCTTTAGGTGTAACATGTCCAATAGCTCTGGGTTTGACATAGCTTTATATGTTAGGCAGAGATCACCTAAGAGTAGGCGATATGCTACCGAGTAAAGCTGTAGTTTTTTGAGACGGTCAGTGTAGGACATCTGTTTGAGGCCAGTAATCCTCTTTGTGAGGTACTTCTCTGGCCTTTCCAGCTGCTGTAGATGTCTTGTGAAGTACATTCCAAAAGGGGCATTGTACTCTATAATGGGTCTAACGAGTGTCGAGTAGAGGGGAACAATGACCTCTTTTTTCCTGGATGAGAACCCTTTTGTGATGAGGTGTGCCATGTAGAAGGATTTCCTGACTACTGTGGCAATGTGATTATCAAAGGAGAGCCTACTGTCCACCTGGGTCACAAGGTCTCTTATCACATATTTGGCATTAAGTAGACTGCCGCCTATGTGATAGTTCATGGGTATAGAGTTTTTACTAAAGGGGGTGGCAATGCACTTTTTGGCATTCAGCCTGAGGCCATGACTCTTACACCAGGCATCTGTCTCAGTGAGGCCCTTCTGTAGGATGTCTACATCATTTGGGGACTCGACTATGGCTCCTAGTTTGCAGTCATCTGCGAACTTCATTAGCCAAAGGCCTTCTGTGTTAGCTTGTACTTCAGAGAAGTAGATACCAAACAGAAGAGGTCCCAGGACTGAACCCTGTGGTACTCCACTTGTCACTGGTTTGAAGTCAGATTTGGAGTCTGCAACTTTTACAGTGTGGGTTCTGTCAGAGAGGCAGTTGGCAACTCATCTTGTGACATAGGGATTTATACCTAGTTTAGTCAGTTTAGCTATAATTTCAGAATGCGGAATGGTGTTGAAAGCACTGGCGAGGTCAAAATAGGCTGTGTGAACCACCTTACCCTCATCTACGGGTTTGGTGACTGCCTCAAAGAAATCAATCAGATTCAGGAGGCATGATCTGCCTTTCACAAACCTGAACTGGGTGAGGTCCAGAGTTTGGAGATTACCAATGTCTTTATTTATGAGTTCCATGGTGATACGTTCTATGGCCTTACAGACCAGGTTCGTCAGGCTAATAGGGCGATAGCTCCCAGGATCAGTGGTGGCTCCCCCTTTGTAGTGTGGGATAACTGTTGATGTGCACCATAAAGTGGGCACAAAGTCTGACGTGAGGCTATGATTGAACATGGGGCTTAGGTGGGGAGCCAGTTCTTTCTGAAGTTCGTGTAAAACGCAGCCTGGGATGTTGTCTGGTCCCATGGATGCTATGTTTTTGGCTTTAGAAAGTGCAGCTTTTACCTGTGTAGTTGTGATTACAGGGACTCTGCATTCTTCCTGTATAGATACGGGCCCTTTAGGGGGTGAGAGAGGGGTAAAGTTAGCAATGAACCTATCTGCCAGGATGTTGGCATTATCAGTTGGTTCTGTAATTTTCGTGCCATTGTGCTGTAACTCAGAGCAGATCTGGGTGCTGCCATTGAGATTCTTGACATAGCTATAGAATGCTTTCTGGTTGTTCCTAGAATCAGTGGCAATTTTGTTTTCATAGCTAGCTTTGGAGGATCTTATAAGGGATTTCAACTTCTCACTGAGGCTGACCAGGGAGCTCCTCCACTCATGGTATTTTACTCTCTTTTGCAACAGTTATTTCCTTCTGTTGTACAGTTTGTTTATGGCAGGGGACCACCAGATTGGCTTCCTTTTTTTTGGAGGATAGTGTCTTGGTTCTGTTTGGGATAGCATGATGCATGCACTTGTGTAAGTGCTTAAAGAGTGCATTTGTGTAGGATTCAGCAGTTGTAACTGTATTGTCCATCTGCATGGGTGCCATGAAGTTTGCCACTTCTGTCTTCAAAAGCATGAAGTTGGCTTTGGAGAAATTTTTTACTGTGGTTTTCTTAATGGGGGGTCGGGGCGGGATGTGGATATCTAGGGTGATTAGCTTATGGTTGGATCTGACCAATGAGGAGTTGACTTCAGGTGTGGAACATCAGTCACTCATGTTGGTAATGACTAGGTCTAGGATATTGTTGCCCCTGGTGGGGATGTGGATATGTTGATCCAGGGCATTGGAATTTATGAATTCCAGAAAGTGTTGAGTGAAGGAGTTGGTACATGAGTAGTTTTCCCAGTTAATGGTGGAGTAGTTGAAATCACCCATTATTAGGGTGTTTGGATGAACCCTAATATTTTCCAGTATATCAAGAAAAGATGAGTGGGAATCCTGGGGCTTGGTGGGGGGGGGGGTCTATAGCAAGCTACAATTTGGATTGCAGTTTTGCCCAGAGTTAGTTGCACTTGGATAACCTCGGATGCATTATGGTGACCAACTAGCCTGGAGGTGTGGATATCCTTAATGAATATGGACACACCTCCACCTTTTGGTGTTCTGGTCCAGGTTAGGTGGTCAAAACGTGTAGTATGAGTTATAGCCTGGTAATACAAGGGTGCTCTCTGGAGCCTTGAACCAGGTCTCAGTCACTGCACTGATATCGATGTTCTCCATTTTAAGGAGTGCCACGAGGGAGTGCATTTTGAGACTGAGACTTCTAGCATTGAGTAGCATTACCCTCAGTTTTTGCTTGCCTGTTCCTGTTATGGTTTATTGTTGTCGTTCATAAAAATATCAGTACAGCAACTGCAGTTCAAACATGGGTGTGTGCCTGTTGTTCTTTAAATTCCTATATGTAAAATCTGGCTTATTATGAAGTATCTGAAGTATTTCTGGCATAGCCATCAAGATATTCCAGTTATTCTCAATAATTTTAATTACTTCCCTAGTCTTAGTATTAGAGGTAGTTCGATATCTAACATTATTTTCTTCTTCTTCTTTATTCACTCTACTACAAGTATAGTCACTATTAAAAATAGGTTTTATTAGTCCTGTTCTACTACTAAAAACTTCATTTACTAGCTCATCCACCATAGATTTTACATATCTTATCTCTATAAATTTATTTGCCATTTCAGTCATCTGCAACTTACATTTGCTGTCTTTAGTATTTAATCTACTTGTTCTAATAAGTTGTACTTTCACTATTCCTTTAAAAATGTGGGGGGGATGCATGCTCTCTTTATGCACATAGCAATTAACTTGCACTTCCTTTTTATGAACGCTTGTTGCAATTACATTCCCTTCCTTTTCAAATAGAACATCCAAAAAGGAAATTCTTTCAGCTGAATTTTGCTTTTTGAATCTAAAAAATGCAGTGGTACTCTCTAAATATTCCACATACTCATTCAGCATTTGTAGTGTACCTTTCCATATTAGGAGGCAATCATCAACAAATCTTTGATAAAACAGAACCCTGTTATTCATAGCTTGCTCATTATTAAATACTACTGATTTTTCCCACTGATGCATAACCAAATTTGCATAGGTATTTGTCACTACTCCAGCTATCTGAATATATGGTTGCTCATTAAATAAAAATACATTTTTAGTTAATACCAGGTCTAATAAGGGACAGTTTCTATTTCATTAGCTGGCTGAGTTGTTTCTTCATTTAAATAACCCCGTATTGCTTCTATGCCATATTCATTTGGAATTACAGTGAATAATGAATTGATATCCAGTGTTACAAACATAAAATCATTACATTTATTCATTGTGTTCCATTCTCTCAGCTTGATCAAGAAGTCATTTGCATCTCTTCTATAACTCCAATTCTGTGGTAAATACTTACTTAAACATTCTTGCAAGTATATAGAAACAGGTTCTGCTACCCAGCCTCTCCCTGAGACTACAGGTCTCATGGGTGGCTGGGTCAAAGATTTATGGATCTTTGGTATTCCATAAATTACTGGAGTTTTTTGGCAAGGAATAGTGAAAAAGGTAAACAGCTCTATACTTATATCGTTAATAAGTTGCATGTCATAAATAAGCATATTATATTCACTTACACATTTCTTAACATCATTATACTTATTTTCTTAAAAGTGTTTGCATCATCCAGAAGAGCTTGCTTTGTTAACGTATAATCTACTCTATTCATTATAACAGTTGCACCACCCTTATCTGCCTGCTTTATAATTATTTCATTATTATCTTCCAACTGTTTCAGTGCTTCATGGTCAACAGCTGTCAAATTATAGTACTTTTTCTTTGTTTTACTGTCATATAAATCTCTCAATTCCTTTTCACATTTGTCATGAAAAGCTGTTACTACAGGAAAACTGTCACAAACATGCTTTTTTTCTTGCACACAGACACATTATTAATAATTCTAGCATCTCTAAATGTAAGTTTAAGATTCAATGTCCTCACAAAAATGTTTAAATCAGTCAATGCATTCACAATGTCATCTGAGCAAGTAGAAATACACTTTAGCCCCTTCTGCATTAAGGTTATTTGAGAAGGAGATAGTTCACAGTCAGAAATATTTACAATACCTGCAGTTCTTTCTTTTTCTTTTAACTTCTGAAGAAAGGGGCTGCTGTTCCGCTTTCTGGTATTGCTTGTCTGTCACTGTAGCAAACTACTTCTTTGCTGCTTCTGTTGACAGGTCTCTACTTTCTCTGGTATTTCTAACCAGAATGGTGTTTGAGCCTTGGAAAAAAACATAATTGCTTTTTCAGTTGAATTCATACCATTTTTCTGCTGCCCATCATTAGACGATGTAGGGGCCACATCTACTGATGCCCCTATGTCTTTTGGGGCCTCATTATTCTCCTGATGAATATTCATTGATGCCTTCATTCCCACTAGTTGGTTGTTACTATCAGTCAGTATTGTAGGAGAATTACTGTCCATTTGTTGAGATACCGCTGACAACTAATGGCTCGAATTGCTTATTATCTTTCACTGCTTGGCTAGTACTTGTCATATTTTCTATTGTAATAAGATCAAGTTGATGCATTTCCCCCTTTTTTGTTTGTTGTATCACATTTTTACGCTCTTCCTTCGGCCAGGAGAAAATATGCCTTGCTTTATAATCATTCATATCTCGCAATTTTTGTTTCTTTGTAGAGTCTAGCCTATTATCTAGTGCTTGCAGCCTATCCAGCATTTGTTGGTAGAAATTAAGCATTACATTAAAGCAAGAACTGCTGACAAGTTCATTCTCCATTTTCATAATTTCTTCCATTAACAGTGATTCAGTTGGTGTAAAGAAGTCATTCATTAAAGACATGTAGTCTGTGCTTAGTTTCAAATTTAGCTGTTGCCACTTTTTTAACAAGTCAGGATATGTATTTGCATAAGAGGGCATTTTTTGAATACGCAAGCCTCGAGTTGCAATCCCCAGCTCCAAATATGCAGTAAAATTATTAGATAGAATTATTTAATTATATAGTTCTAGTATATATTTATAAATTGAGTTGAAAGTATGTCTGATTACTTTTTAAGGAAACTTTTTAAGGAATTGCTATATTTCTAAGCTAAAATGTTAATTGAATTATTGTAGAAATTATGCGATTAGCTGGCCGTGCTCACATGATTTTAGTCTTGTCTTACAAAAACTGAAAGAATGTTACAGATTGTATATTGCACTGAAGAAGGATTTATATCCGAAAGCTTTGCTGTAATAAAGTATTGACGTTCTTGGAGTTGGAATTTTTCTGTTATTCAGCTTTTATTTTCTAACTTCTGGTTTATCACTACATCAGCCTTTGGTATTAACCTTATAGAACCTATCAGGTTACCTGGGAGCAGGAGGATGAGAATCAGGAAACTTGGAAGCAGCAATGAAAGTGTCTAACAGGCAGCCAACACAGGAGGAATTACATATGGTTTAGGAATATCCACCTGAAGCAACTCATAATATCTTCTCTGAATATCAGACACTTGAGAAGAATTCCATTTAAAGTAGTCCGTCATCCTAGCAATTGTGCCCCCAAAGGAAAATTCTTTAAAAGTAGATTCAGTGCTAACAGACTCCTCCTCAGCAGAACCATAAGTCAAAGGCAAAGGTATATGTGAAGAATAGGACAAAGGCCCTGAATCCTCATCTAAGGAATCCAGTTCCCTAAGCTGTTTAGAAGACATAGAGGTCCAAGGAGGAGCAGGCACTGATACCCCTTGAGGAGGCTTCAGGGCCATCAAGGCAGAAAACAAGCTCTGAGTAAAGTCTTGCCATTCCCTTTGAGGATACTTAGGATGGACCAAGACATGCTTTTTTTTGCCTTTTCTAGGGAGGACATCAACCCTAACAAACACCAAAGGATCTGACCCTTGGCAAAATTTGACAAGAGAACCTGGAACCTCCTCCCAGACCAATATCTAGGGAATCGCTCTAAGAGCCTCCAAGATAATTAACTTTAGTTCTCCCTCAATATGCAGACACCTGCAAAGCCTCAGAGAATGTGCAATAAGATGGATCCATGCTGGCCTCTGATGAGGCAGCAGCAGAGAAAGCTGATGTAGATGCTACATGGCCTAAAGAGCTATTGCCTACTTCTAGAAGGAATTTTTTGTGGCGGCTGGACAGCTAAAAAGATTTGGCCAAGACTTGTTCACCTTCTTCTTACCTAGTGGGAGTATCTCAGGGTTAAAGGATTCCACCACATTACCATAGACTTACTAACTGTCTATGCCATTGGTTTTTAAGATAAATAACCAGGGAAGACACATGGCTTCTGAGTGTCTTAGGCACAAATACCTTACAGATACTGCTAGAGATATGGTCGTGGGAAGCACCCAAGCAAAAGAGACACTATTCATGATGATGCTTATGGGTAACCTGCCTCTCTAATTGACATTTTCACCCTCATTACCTCTGCCCACAACTTCCCTAATCTACTAGCTCTCACTCAGCAAACTTTTCCTCTGTCGAAACCTGGCTCTCTCATAACCAAATCATATTAAATCCAAAAAAAGCAAACTCCTCCACTTCCTACCTAAAACAAGCAAGCAAAATCTGAGGGTAATGCTACTCAATGCTAGAAGTCTAAACCTCAAAATGCATTAATGCGAGGCATTCTTTAAAATGGAGAACATCAACATCTGTGCAGTGATGGAGACCTGGTTCAAGGCTTCAGATAGCACCCCTGCATTACCAGACTATAATTCATACCACACCTTTCGGCCACCTAACCTGGACAGAAACACTAAAGGTGGAGGTGTGTCCATATTCATTAAGGATATTCTCACCTCCAGGCTAGTTGCTCAGCATAATGCATCCGAGATTATCCAAGTGCAAATAACTCTGGGCAAGACCGCAATCCATATTGTAACTTGCTACAGATCCCCCACCATGCCCCAGGATTCCCACTCCTCATTTCTTGATACACTGGAAAATATTAGAGTACAACCAAACACCCTAATAATGGGCAATTTCAACTACCCTACCATTAACTGGGAAAACTACTCATGTACCAACTCTTTTTGCTCAATGTTTTCAGGAATTTATAAATTCCAACGCCTTGCATCAACTTATCCACACCCCCACCAGGGGCAGCAATATTCTAGACCTGGTCATTACCAACATGGGCAACCAGTGTTCCACACCACAGGTCAATAACTCGTTGGTCAGATCCGACCACAAGTTAATCAGCCGAGACATCCACATCCCACCCCCACCCCCCATTAAGGAAACCACCATAAAAAATTTCTCCAAAGCCAACTTCACACTTCTTAAGGCAGAAGTGGCAAACTTCATGACACCCATGCAGACAGACAATAGTGGTACAACTGCTGAATCCTACACAAATGCACTTTATAAGCACTTACACAAGTGCATGGATCATGCTATCCCTAACAGAACCAAGATGCTATCCTACAAAAAAAAAGAAGCCAATCTGGTGGTCACCTGCCATAAACAAACTCTACAACAGAAGAAATAAATTGTTGCAAAAAAGAGTAAAATCCCATGACTGGAAGAACTCCCTGGTCAGCCTCAGTAAGAAGCCGAGTTCCCTCATAAAATCGTCCAAAGCTAGTTATGAAAACAAAATCACCACTGATTCTAAGAACAACCACAAAGCATTCTATAGCTATGTCAAGAATCTCAATGGCAACACTCAGATCTGCTCTGAGTTACAGCACAATGGCACTAAATATACAGAACCAACTGATATTGCCAACATCCTGGCAGACAGGTTCAGTGCTAACTTTACTCCCCCCTCACCCCCTAAAGGGCCCATCTCTATACCAGAAGAATAGAAAGTTCCTGTAATCACGGCTGCACAGGTAAAAACCACACTCTCCAAAGTCAAGAACACAGTATCCATGGGACCTGACATCATCCCAGGCTGCTTTCTACATGAACTATAGAATGAAATGGTACCCCACCTTAGCATCATGTTCAGTCATAGCTTCACCTCAGGCTTTGTGCCCACTGAATGGTGCACAGCAACGGTTATCCCACTATACAAAGAGGGAGCCACCACAGACCCCAGGAACTACTGCCTCATTAGCCTAAAAAGCCTAGTCTGCAAGGCCATGGAACGTATCATCATGGAACTTATAAACAAAGACATTGGTAATCTCCAAACTCTGGACCCCACCCAGTTTGGGTTTGTAAAAGGCAGATCATGTCTCCTAAACCTGATAGACTTCTTTGAAGCAGTCACCAAAGCCGTAGATGAGGGTAAGGTGGTTCACACAGCCTATCTAGATATCTCCAAGGCTTTTGACACCATCCCCCACTCTAGAATTATAGATAAACTCACTAGACTAGGTATAAATCCCTATGTCACAAGATGGGTTGCCAAATGGCTCACTGACAGAATCCACACTGTGAAAGTAGCAGACTTCAAATCCAACTTCAGACCAGTGACAAGTGGAGTACCACAGGGTTCAGTCCTCTACTGTTTGGTATCTACTTTTCTGAAGTAAAGGCTAACACAGAAGTACTTTGGCTAATGAAGTTGGCAGATGACTGCAAACTAGGAGCCATAATTGAAACTCCTAACGATGTGGACATCGTACAAAAGGGCCTCACTGAAATAGATGCCTGGTGTCAAAGCCATGGCCTCAAGCTCAATGCCAAAAAGTGCATTGTCTTCCCCTTTGGTAAAAACTCTGTACCCATGAGCTACCACATAGGTGGTAGTCTACTTAACACTGAAAGTGTGATAAGAGACCTTGGGACACAGGTGGACAGTAGTCTCTCCTTTGATAATCATATTGTCACAGTAGTCAGGAAATCTTTCTACGTGGCACACCTCATCACAAAAGGTTTCTCATCCAGTAAAAAGAGGTCATTGTTCCCCTCTACTCGTCACTCATTAGACCCTTTATAGAGTACAACGCCCCTTTTGGTATGTACCTCACAAGACATCTACAACAACTGGAAAGGCTGCAGAAATACTTCACAAAGAGGATTACTGACCTCAAACAGATACCGTATGCAGACCGTCTCAAAAAACTCCAGCTTTACTCTGTCGCATATCGCCTACTCAGAGGTGATCTCTGCCTAACATACAAAGCTATGTCAAACCCAGAGCTGTTGGACATGCTCTGCTTAAAGAAATCCCAATCCTTCCAAGCTACATGCTCCAGGGACCTAAACCTTGTCACCACAATAAACAGAACATGCTGGAGGGATAGATTCCTGTTTCACAGACTTCCATACTCTGGTACAAACTACCTATCTATATCAAACAAAGCTCCTCATTAGCACTCTTCAAGAAAAATCTTGATGATTGGATGGGAAATAGGAAATTCACCCTGGGGATCACCTCTGTGGCTCTGCTTGACAGGGGCACAGGAAAATAATTTTCTTGGGTGGCGAAAGCCAGGGTACCTTTTTGGCTAGGCTTGTATAGGCCCTAGGGCCAATAGCCTAGTACCTACCTATGAACCTATGAACATATGAACTTGCCCAGCACATAGCCTCTTTCTCTATATTCTGTCACAACAACACCATTATTAAACCTAAACCCCATAGTAAACTACTTGGAGTTATCACTGACGATGAATTAAAATGTGATATTCATATTCAACAAAGTATAAAAATGACCAACCAGAAACTTGAACTTCTCTTTCATAATCAAAAATTTTGTCACACTCCTCCAAACCCTCCCTCACTCAGGTCCTACTCCTACCTTGCCTTCTTTACACTGCCCCTGTCCATACTCATATTCAAACATCTCTTATCACTAAACTAGAGCAAACGTATAACAAAACTGCCAGATTTGCCACCATGCTTCCTTACAAATCTCACCACTGTCTTGCCATTAAATCACTCCAATGGCCAGAATTCTCCAAACAACTACTTATACCCCAGCTACACACTGCACACTCTATCCTATATGAACTCTCATCCTGTCCTTCCATCTCCAATTTAGTCTTCTCCTATAATCCCCCTTGTCATTTCCGCACTGCCAGTAAATACCTCCTTCAGTAATACAAACTCAACAAAAACATTGGTAAGACCCTTTACAAACACTTTGTAGACCATGTTTGGAACTCACTCCCTCTCAACGTAAGAAGCATTAAGCATAAATACATGTTTAAGAAAGAACTTAAACTTTTTCTCCTGAAGACTTGGTCAAGCACTTGTCAAACCCCCACTTGAACTAATCTCCTCTCTCCTCATCTTTTTGCTTTTCCCTATTGACTCTTTTTCCTCCTTGTACTTGCGCTAGCAAACTGTATTCATACTGTACTCCTTAGTGCAATATTCTCTAAACCTTTTAATTGTTATTTGGCCTGTGCTATGTACTGTTGTTTTCTAATTTTGGAAATTGTACTTAACTGTTATTTTACCTATGCATTGTACTGCTGTGCACACATTTTGACTTGTACTATACTTCTGTGACCCTACTTTAATATTTTGCAAATATCATAATTACTTGTATTATTTCTGGAGCTTTTCTCCTTGGGTCTCGACTGAAAATTGACCCCTGGCTCAGATGGACTAACCCTCTTAACAAATGTCAATAAATAATAAATAAATAAGTACATTTTCCTTTCTTTGATGACATGAACTCTAGGTAAGCAAAATACAATACAAGACCATAAGAAAAGAAAAGAAAAACAACCCCAACGGGACATTTATCTAATGGCTAGGTATTCAGCACAACAAGGCATTCAGATCAATGAGCAATAATGGTGTTCAGACTGGCAGCAAAGACGTTCTAAGTAACTGTGTCGGTAAGTCACTTTTATGCCCTATATTCTGTGCAGGGAGCATATGTGTGACATACAACATCAAAAAAGGGGCAAAAAAATGGAAACAAACTGTTTTTTGTATGTTAGCACTTTTGTCAAGTTTAATAACTCAACTTCTTCAGACAAAAATGTGACGAAAGTGTTAACATACAAAATACAAAAAAGTTTGTTTCCGTTTTTTTGCCTCTTTTTTGTTTTATCAAGTGGTTTGTCAGTTTTCTTTGGAGTTTGACATACAAGATTATCAGGCTTTGGTATACTAGCCGAATGATGGGCTGCCCTGAGCAGGAGGTCCCTAATGTTAAGAATACTGCATCAGTGATATAGAAGGATATTATAAGAGTATACACATTCTGTTAACATTGAAAATAGTAATAATGCTTTATTTAGGCATTCTACAGTGTGTGTGCACATTTTGTTGGGTTCAAATTCAGAGTGATTGATTTTGTTAGCTATGCCATCGTTCAGTTTGATTCAGACAATGAACTTGACTGGAGACTATTGCTGGCAAGTTAGGTTAAATGTCTGTAGGTACCCTGATATTAATGACAAAATAAAAAAAATTCTATTGAAGAAAAGAAAGATGAATCATCAAAATATACACATATGATTTATTTTTGATGTTTTTATCATATAATGTCTCTATTGTACTACAGATAAGGAATGTGTGTCTTACGTTGTGCTATAATCTGATGAAGTCTCTTATTAAATGAAAGTTGAAGAAAAATAGTGTTTTTAACCAATGAGTCTCATTTATTCTTTTTCTGTATGTATTTATTAAAATCCAAAAAACATAACAAGCTGGTTGTTGAGCACATTCGGTTATTAGCATAGATGTTAACCATGGAAAATATGCAATACAATTTAAGTTCCAACTGTTAAAGTAACCTAAGTCAAAATGTCTCATTAAATATAGTTAAATAATCTAATCATTCATCCTTCTGTTAGAGTGATCATCGCTGATTATCAAAACATGCATTTAATGTAACAAAAGATAGGATAATTACAAAACTAGATTAGTGAAATATATGAATTAAGTAAAATATATCACTTAAAGGAATCCATAGAAATGGGTTAAATTAACTGTAGTTATTACATTTGAAGATCGCCTAGTGGATTACTTTAGGTGTAAAGTTTAACCTGACCCTTTAATTTATTATTTTCCACTAACCCTCTTTGATCTATATGCATACATAAGCTGAAGGTCCATATAAGCATGTTCAGTCGGCGGACAGGAGTCTAGCAATCCCAAAGTATCCCTGTCCATCAGCCCAGATACATCAAGGGGTCAGAATCATTTAAGTATAACTAAAGTAAGTTCTAAAGAGGAGGTTATTCTACAATAGAAATTCTTTGCCTTTCCTACTAGTTACTTCTCCTACCT
Organism: Protopterus annectens; assembly: GCF_019279795.1. Taxonomy (NCBI): domain Eukaryota; kingdom Metazoa; phylum Chordata; order Ceratodontiformes; family Protopteridae; genus Protopterus; species Protopterus annectens. Next base: position 374,378,718 of record NC_056735.1, read on the forward strand.
TATGCATCTCTCTCAGAATTTGCCAACATTCAATGATTCTAGGAATTCTTGTGGTTTTCCAGTGTTTAGTGATATATTTCTTGGTTGTCAGAACCATCAAGTATAAAATAGTTGTGGTACTTATGTGTCTAGTAGGATGCCAAATAGCGCTATTCTTTTCTGTGCATCTTTAGTATGATATCTGTCCTCTGCTCTGTTTCAAAATTGCACTCAAAACTGTGTATCTGTGGATATTCCACTACTTACTGTCAGCCTCTGGTGATCTACTTACTTCAGACATGGGCCAGTCTGTAGTGCTGAATCTTCTCCAAGTGGAACCTGTGAAAGCATGCATATAACATATCAGTGGCAATGCTTGTTATTTTTGTGACTCCTACCATTATGTGGTACAGAGGTGGCTTCATAACAAACCGTATGCATAGCCTGTGGTCACATATGTACCCTGAGGTTCAAGTTTGCACAGCTAAAGATCTATTATTCCTGGGTAATGTCAGAGCAAACCATAACCATGTGCACATCAATGTCTTACAGGAACAGATGATATTAGTCACCTGGGGCAGTCATCTTCTGGCCAACTCCCACCTTCAAGCCACCACCAGGTATGAGGTATCTCTCACTTTCCTCAGTGAAGGATACCAAAAATTCTTCCATCTCCGTGACACCTCTGTGTTCATAGTCCAACCCCTGTAGTCAACTCTCTCTAGCAACATCTTGAGCCTTGTGGAGTTCAGTAACATATTTGTGATTCTATAATCTGTTGTATTGCCCTATTATAGCTACCTACTGCATTAATATCCTGGACCATTTCTTGCTGCACTTGTTCCGGGAATGCCCTGTCAGCTTTGCCATTCTCTAAAATATGTATTCCATGTGTGCATAAGACCTGTAATAGCACCTTTGTCTCCTGTGAAGTGTAATTCTCTAGCTAGAGTTGTACCTTTGGTGCTATGCAAAGAAGTGCACTCCTGTGCTAGCATGTAGATCAGTCTGGGTATGTATGGCAGTCTATGCCAGCCAACACTTGTCTCCAAATTGCTCTCAGCATCCATGTGGTGGCCAGCCACAGTGTAAATTGCTAGAGGGCAACTGTTCTGATACAGCTCCATAGTGTGGCAGCATACAGCATGCCAAACATGTCTGCTGCCCCTTGCACATGTACCAGTAGTACAGCCTCTGTGTACAGGAGAACAACCATCTACTGTCATTGTTAGGCTGTCTGCATATGGCACTGTATGCAGACACCTAGACAGCGTAACAATGATAGATCTTGCATGTGTTACCTATGCTCTGTCAGGTTGTGTTCCACCCAGGGCTGCAAGTTGTCCTGCCAGAACCATATGATTTTTTAGTTTGAGACCCTTGCAGGACTGCAACTTCTCCTGCCAGTTTCCTGTGCCATGGCAGGTTGAACCTCACCCCAAAACTGTAAGTCTACCGACATGACCTGTGCGGTGTTGTTACTTCGCATACATTGTATTGCTATGTGACAGAGTTTCTTGCTGCAATTCCCTATTGGGTGGTGACTGCAGAACTGAGAAACATTGTCAGTTATCCTGTCTGATGTCAATTTCCGTCTATTGCAGTACACACTGTAATCCACTTTATTCTGATTCTTTCCATTGCTCACAATAATCTGTTCTTTTTCTGCAGGGCCTACCATCTTACAAATAGAGTTAAGGCAGCTGCTACCATGCTGTACATCACCAACTCACAGACCACTGATTCCTTACCAGTCTGCAGGCCTGCTTCTCTGCAGGATGATGGAGGTCACCCTGTGGTGGTTGACTTGGAAAGCTTGCTAGTGGCCTGCCTCCATTGCTGTCTCCAGTGGAAGGCATAAGCTTCTTCTCAGACATTGGTGAGAAGGAGTCCTCCTGGGTCAGCTGGTGTGAATTCCAGTGGTTGGTGAGGACCAAGGTGGTCTGGTTGCTGAGTGTCTACACTAGCACCCTGAAATGCTTTCTCAAGTGGTTGGTAGAATCACATAGATGGCTGACCCTGAGTCAGGTCAGAGCAAAAGAGATGACTGATGTTTGGGTTGGTTAACTTCTGGACTGGATTTCCAGGCCTTTCTCACCAATCCCTATTCCTTATCATTGTGTTGCTCACCTTTTTATGTCAATTCCCATTCCCTGTTTGCAGTACAATCCTCCCATCAACAGTCATTCACCATGTGTCACTCTGCATCGCTCTGTTGTTTCCCCCTGCGTGTCACTATCTCCCCTGTCAGTAATTGTGGATGTTATTTATATACCTTTCCTCTCCTGTTTCCTTCATTATAGCCTACATCCATCATACTCTCCTGTTCCCCTCTGCTTTTGTTTAGAAAATAAAAAAATAGACACCTGTACCCAAAAAAAAATTATGCATACTCTATTTCCTTCCCAGTTTCCTACTGTAATCAGCTACTTGCTCATCCCCCTTTCTGACTGCCTTATTACCCCCATTTCCTTCTCATTTATATAATAAACTCAGTTTGCACTTTGCTGTTGAGCCCTTGTATGAGATTCCAGGAGTGCCTGTGTTGCAGCTGTGGAGTACATGAATGTACACGTGATAATGCATTGTATCAGACATGATACCTGCATGTCAAAGTTCTTGGGTGACATGATCTCTCATAGTAAACTTGGCTCAGTTTCATAGTTACTAGTGTTTTCATGACTGAAAAGATTCATTATGCAGCACTACCTTGGAGTGGCTAGTATATGTTAACACTCATGTGTACCTAATCTCCTCTGGATCACATCATGCTAACTTCATCTCTCTGTTTACTACAGTGTAGTATGATCACACTTCATTCTGAATACTACACCCCACCTCAATTCCCTTCACTTTGCACTAGTCATAGTTTTGAATACATCTTGGAGGCAACAATATTGAAATATGTACAATTCAGAAATGTGACCATAACCTGCCAAAAGTAGCTCAATGCTGAGGAGAGTGAATCAATGATACACTGGGAGTAATGCTGATAAAGCACATAACATGAGAATGGGAATTATTGTATGGGATAGGAAAAGCACCTAGCAGGTAGCTTTCTATACTCATTGCTGAATCAAAGACATGATACCACAGAGAGGGGAAACTAATGCAAAAGGCACGTAGTGTAACTCACTGTGCATTTTGCATATCAGGAGCAGAGACCATGGTCAGGGGAGGGATGCCAATTCTGTGTTAAGGATATAAAGCGTAACAGACTGTGCAACTTAAATGTGAATAGTACAGGATGTGCTCATTCTCAGGGGTTATGGCAGTATGACAAGGGAAGAGAGAGTTGCAGGCAGGGGGTACATTGTACTGGTAGGGGGTGCTACACAGCAGGCTGTTCATCCTGTCTGCATTCAGGAGGTAGAAGCACATCAGACTTGTAACTCTGTAGCAATAAATGTGAAAAAATAGAATACTGTATCCTGAATTTCCTTTTTGACTTAACCTTGTCAGTCACACACACACACACACACACACACACACACACACACACACACACACACACACACACACACACACACACACACACACACACACATGCACACAATTTGTCTAGCTGCTTCATACTTTCTTGTGTCACATCTGACATTTTACTGGATATGCCTACAGACTTTGTGTAGTAATATCTATAATAGTAGAATGCAGACTGTTTACTAGTTAACAGTATTGCGGATGCAAAGGAAAAGATGCACCTCATTTGCCACATCTCACCTTTGCACATATGCCTTTTCAACCAATCAGTTGTTATTTTTACATGAGGTTCGACAGTTAGACATCTTGGGCTATATGTGAACTTCCCAAGGTCTCTGTAAATAGGACAGGCTCCTAAGTCTCTACTTCTTTGCTCATTTTCATTGCATTTGACTTGTGCTGTAGTGTTGTCCCATATGTCTTTTCCAGGAATACTATAACAATTCAAGTTATATGACAAGAAGTCTGTTATTCACATACTGCTACTACCATTTTCATATATTTTAGTCCATCAATAGGCATTACAAGTATACAGCACTGATTGTTTAAAGGGTAATGTACCTGTGCATGTAACAGACGTATGTTGCATCCCACCGGTATGACTGACAGTACTTGGTTATGGAAGCTATTTAAAGGATGCCTGATGTTAAGTTTTATGTTCACTGTAGGGAGTTGCATCACATTTCTTTGTCAGATCATCATTATTCTAGTGACTTTTTAAGTTGTTAAGAAGAATAATTAAAATCTGTCCATAACTGTGTCTTTGACCCACCACTAATTTTGGCTTTGTTTAGATTTCTTGCACTTCAAGGTCAAGAGGTATGACTTATGTTCCTTGTCATAGGTTCATAGGTTGGTACTAGGCTATTGGCCTTAAGGCCTATGCAAGCCTAGCCATAACAATTCCCTGGAAATTTCTTCCCACAATATTTACTTCTCTGGGCCTCTGTCTAGCAGTGCGACTGACATGATCCCTGGGGTAAATTTCCTATCTCCCATCCAATCATCACGGTTCCTTTTGACGAGGGCCAATGAGGTGCTCTGCTTGACATGTATGGGCAGTCTAATCCAGAGTATGGGGAGTCTCTGGGTCAGGAACCTATCCCTCCAGCATGTTTTGTTCATTGTGATGATAAGGTTTAGATCCCTGGAGCATGTGGCTCTGAGGGATTGGGATTTCTTTAAGTGGAGCATGTCCAACAGCTCAGGGTTTGACACAGCCTTGTATGTTAAGCAGAGATCACCTCTGAGTAGACGATATGCCATAGAGTATAGCTGGAGTTTTTTTAGATGGTCAGCATATGGCATCTGCTTTAGGCCTGTGATTCTTTTAGTGAGGTATTTCTGAGGCATTTCCAGCTGTTGCAGATGTCTTGTGAGGTACATCCCAAATGGGGCATTATATTCTATAATGGGTCTAATGAGGGATGACTACAGTGGGACAATGACCTCTTTTTTGTCGATCTCACTGGTAACTCCTGAACTGTTACAGGCACTGACTAATGCCAAAGATCCTCATTATATGTTAAACCAAATCTTGGTGCACTAGTTTATCAGTTATTGTAGTGCATCAGTGCTAATGTTTCCTGTGGCAGGGGTACAAGGTTTGAAGTCTATTTTCCCCTTTGTAATTTCCTTTTTTTTCCATGACATATTTATTACTCACAGTATCTAGTGATGATGCAGATGACGAATATACAATGTAGAGCCTCCTTGGTGCCTAGTTTTCCCCTGCCCTTGTCTTCAGAATTATCCCTGGTGTCTAGTGGTCTCCCCAGCCCACATAATCAGAGTTATTGACTTGTGTCTAGTGGTCTCCCCAGCCCACAAATTCAGAGTTATTGACTGGTATCTAGTGGTCTCTCACCTCCCAATCAAAATCACGTTTAAGTGCCATTCAGGTATGAGATGAAAGACTTATTCCCTGCTGTTTCTTGGTTACCCTGCCCCTAGGGGCCATTATAGCAGTTATCCCCAAGGGCTAGTGCATCCCTTCCCCCACACCCAATGTTGCAAACTTTCCTTTTTAGTCTAGGGCACCCCAAACCAAGTACACACACACATATATTTACAAATTTATTCCATAAACAAACACACATAGACACACACACCTAACCTATCCCCTCACTAAACTCCCCCTTGCAACCTCCCAGGCAGACACTTACCCACACATATACTCACACATGCAGTCCTTCACATACATACATACATACATACATACATACATACATACACAGACATACCCTAACATTACATAACCCCTAACTCCCCAAGAGTTACCAGTAGAACAATGGGTGAATACCTTGTTTTGGCCATATTCACTACAGCGAGCAGCCACAGCTGAATCTCAGGGATGTGTAAATGCCTTATTGTAGGGAGTACCAGGAGAACACATAGGTAATCAGCATATGACTCCTCCCCCGAATGCATCATTAGCATCTAGACAAACCATGAGGACAAGCCACTACTATGCTGATATCTTCGTGCAAAAGCACCATAATAGGACAATATCAAAATACAAAAAAAGTTACCACAAGGTGTGTGTGAACCTCACCGTAACTCTTCTGAGTTCAGGCTACTCTCATGTTGATAAATTGAATTCAATATTTGTTAAATCACAACAAACCAGGGTATCATTTATTAATGATAATACATACCATTTACGTGCTTAAATTAACTGCAGATACATCAGATATAAGTATAAATAAAATATAACTATAAATTTAAAACAAATATGTTAGTGAATGAATAGCAGCCAAGCCCCATTTATCTGACCCTGTCCCAAACCAAATAATGATCATTGAAATTTAAGATACATGTGCATATTAAATGATTTCCTTCATGCTAATTATATTCTGATGTACAGCACAAATGGAAAGCAAACTGCACAGATGAGTTAACTAAGCTAGAGTTTAGGACTGAGCTCCCCATACATTTGAAGATGCCCAGCATCACATATTTTATTAATGAAAGGAGTTCCAGACAATCTCTAATCAAAATCTGCTACCTTGTTGTCTTAGGTCTGTAAACACAAAGATGCATTGTGATTCCTGCCAATTAAGAATAGTGGAAATGTGGGAGGGACCATGCTTTTCAGATATTGCTGTACATAATCCAGCTATGTGTTTACTCATTAAAATAATGTACGCTAGCTGAGTTCAGGCTTTATGTTCTTTTTATGACATTTAATTGCTGACTGTTCCTTCTGCCCTGTTATCCTCCTCCTGAGTGAACACTAACGTGATGATTACAGAAGAATCAGTCACTTAAGGTACTGCATAAACATGTACAGGCTCTGAGATCTCATGTTTGGCCTTCATAAAAAGACTGTTTTATTGTGCCACTTATCAACAGCATGAGAATACTTTGTTTCACATTTTATTTTATTTTATTAGGCCTTACCTTGAATCACTAATAATTCATAATGTTAAAAATAATATGCAGAGAATTTTCTTGTTGGGATAACTATAAGAAAAAAAAGGTTGTTTTTTAAATTTTGCCATGGAGGTAAAATATAATACCACAACTGATGCCAACAGTGGTAATTTAGTAATGGATTTAAAGGCTGGGCAACCATTAAATCCTGGGGAGCCCAAATTCCTTGCAGGACTTTTTTGCAGAGCAGTTTGCTTAGAAATGTATTCTCTTATTTAGTGCTGCAAAGTCTGATAATTTGCTGGCCTTTACAGAAGGGTGCTGGTGCACCATTCTGGCAGTGCAAACAAAACTCCATCCCAGTATCTGTGGCTATGACAATGATGCTGTCTGTGCTCACTTCAGACAGACTCAGCAGATGTAAACTTCTTTATGTGAGGGTTGTTGCAGAAGTTAATTATTCAATTCCACTCACAGAGGATGCTGGCTTACCTTCCCCAAGAAAATTGGGCAAGGTTTGACCTCTTATGTTCACTGTCTAATACTAAATTTACTACATCAGCTCTAATCACAAATAGTTTTTATGCTAATGTGTTACATATTCTGAATATGTTTCCAGTGAAGCAGTGCCTTGAAATTGAATTTCAAAGGTGCTTCTTTTTCTACCACCACCCTCACAATTATCCAGTCATTTGCCTCCATGCCTACTGGTGGTCCTCAGACACAGTCATACTAGGATGATTATTCCTGTAGAGGGTACACATAGTTTAAATATTCCTGTAGAGGGTACACATAGTTTAACTATGAGCAGAGAACTGTAGAAGCACTAAACAGATATGGAAATGTCACTCGATCAGGACTTAGTGTTTTTTTATTTTGGTTCAGTTGCCCTTGCTGAACTGGATGGCAATGTTCAGAATGACCTGCGGGTTGCCTTGGCAGGCTACAGAAGTGAATTCACTGAGGACTTTTATAATGTTATAAGTGCTCCACACAATTCTGAAGTCTCAAGATAAGGAAAATTTCTAAGTAAGGCAGGCAAACTTAATGCTTCTGTCATGCCTATTAGTTTTTCATCCAGGAATTCCTTAAGAAGTTCTCTTAGCCTGCTGCTTTCCTAACTAAGATATTATCATTCTGAGTTTGTCTGTAAGGTAGTATTCTTTTTTATACTGCATTAGGTTTACACTATGTTGCATTACCCATCATGTTGTTCTCCCCTTCATATAAAATTGTGTTGGTATTGGGAAGAGTCAAAAGACCCTTCTAGCCAGCTGTTCTGCTATCCTTGCCATTTTCTGGCAAATAGCACCTACAAATGACCGTCCCTGGACATATATGTTTTCTTTTTTCATCCATCTCATATCACAGGTCTTATATTTGCTCATTGACAGACAGAAGAGCAACCAATGGGTTTCCTTCATAAAATTCATCAGAGAAATGGCAGTGATCACCCAATCAGCGTAAAATAATCAATAATCAAAAGCTGACAGTGCTTTTGCAATGGCCAAGACACACTGTATCAAAAAGTGATATATACGCTTCCCCTTGAGGTTTTGTGACCTCAGTTAGTGCAGTTTAGAGATGAGAGGTGACCCCCCCCAATATCCCAGGATTGAAAGAGTGGTCTGTCCCTTAGAAAATGCAGTGTGTGTGTGTGTGTGTGTGTGTGTGTGTGTGTGTGTGTGTGTGTGTGTGTGTGTGTGTGTGTGTGTGCATGCACATATGCACACATGTTAATGTGTGAGAGTGTGTGTGTGTGTGTGTGTGTGTGTGTGTGTGTGTGTGTATTTCCTTACAACTGCCAGTTAATTTAAGACAGCTAGATGGTAGCCAACTATTTCAAAAGTAAAATCCAAACGATCTTTATTAGCCTTGTTTGGATTTTGCTATATATTCTTTATTAGCCTTGTTTGGATTTTACTATATATTCTTTATTAGCCTTGTTTGGATTTTACTATATATTCTTTATTAGCCTTGTTTGGATTTTGCTATATATTCTTTATTAGCAGTGACGCATTTATCCTGTGGAGTGTTTTGTATCTTGTTTTACTGTTATTTCAAAAGTAACTTTGTGAACTCATTTTTCATGGAATATTTGGACTCCTGAATGTAGCCAATCAGTTTGACTAGGTGAGTGGTGGCCTGCAGAACTCAACATTTAATTATCATCATTTCACATAGGAGACAAAATTTATAGATAGGGAAAGGAAAATCCTGAGTTAATCAGACAATGTGTTTTGCAAAGAGAGTGTATCAAATACACAATACAGCATTTATGCTGAAATAAAACAAAACGGTGGTAAAAGTCAAATGCATATAACAGAGACATGATGGAATGTGGCTTGGGGAAGGGCACAACAGCAATTAGGATGTTTGTTAGACAAGAATAGTTATCATTTGAGTAGGATAACATATAAAAGGTAGAGTACATGGTCCTTATCTGATAACAGATTTCATATCTCTATATGTCTGTTTTCCCGTGTATATTGTATTCCAGTGAACTTACTTTAATGATCTGTATTACTACTGTTATTAATGAAAGAGTGGTAACATACTTTGTACAACCTTAGAAGTGTTCTGGATCCATCACTACTTTATTTTGCCTTGCATTGTGGAGTTCTCATATGCTGATATCTGAATTAGCACAAGACAAAAATCATATTTTATCTTTGGAAAAATACCTGATTTTATTTTCTGGTCTCTAAAGGGTAAAGTCAGCAAAACTAATAACATATTCATTTCCATACCATCAAATTTTACATGCAGACAATGTAGTCAATCAAACTTGATAGTACTTCAAAATCATGCAACAGTGAGCAATATAATCTAGAAGATATTATCTACTATTTGCTAGAGATAAAACTGAAACTGTAAATTATGCTCAGAAAATAGACGAGCAGGCAAACCTCTGTTACTGGCATGTTAGCTAAAGCTTGTTGATCTTTTAGCATTGCAAGAAAAGTAATTTCAAGTGCTGGAGTTAATTTATCGCATGCTGGAAGCTCCCTTCTGTTATCTCATTTTATGTAATGCAACATTCACTGGCAGCTTTATTAACGCTACTATGTTAATGTGAAGATGTGGGGGAAATGATGATTCAGTAAGTATATTAGTTTTAAAATAAACAAAAATATAAATAATTCAATAGTAACAATGTAATGCATTTTCACTGGCATAAATGTTTTCCCATTTCAAGCTTGAAAGCAAAAATAAAAGCGCAAAAATACAGTTAAGGCTTTTTTCAAACAGAGCTGCACTGAGGTTAGTATGCAGTATTGGATTTGATTATCACTGTATTAAAATGGTAATAAAAGAATTTGAAAACTTTTGCCCTGTGGGCCATGTTTGGAAAATCAAGAGATGATAGCTACCACTGCTCGCTGTTTTTTTTTTTTGGTTGCTTTTTTTGAGTTCATAGGTTGGTACTAGGCTATCAGCCCTAGGGCCTATACAAGCCTAGCCATAACAATTCCCTGGCTATTTCTTCCCACACTATTTACTTCTCTGGACCCCTGTCTAGCAGGGTGACTGACGTGATCCCTGGGGTGAATTTCCTTTCTCCCATCCAATCATCAAGGTTCCTTTTGAAGAGGGCCAAAGAGGCGCTCTGCTTGGCAGTCTATTCCAGAGAGGTAGAAGTCTAGTCCAGTCAGACCATCCAGCATGTTTGTTTTGTTGTTTGTGATGACATAGAAGGTTTAGATCCCTGGGTGTGGGGATTGGGATTTCTGTAGGATTTCTGCAAGGTAGCATGTTCTGGGTTGGACTCAGCCTTGTATTGACATGGCCTAGTAGTGATAAGCCTAGAGTACTCAGAGTAGACGATATGCGACAGAGTATAGCTGGAGTTGTTTATGGCATGTTCTGATGATATATTGTTGTACAACAAACACCAGGGGGGGTTTGGTTTTACTGGCCATTATATAATCTAACACAAGCTGCCTTATAGTAGAAAAGATAAACATCATAATACACAAAAAATAAAAGTAAATCTGATTAGTGCATATCTTCATTCACTGGTTTGATTCCTGGGTAAGATGTCTTCCTTGCAAAATCTGCCTGACCACTGTTTTTTGTCTTTTTTGTTTTTTTGACGTGTCCAAGTTTATTCTCTAAGTTATCCATAATTGTGTGTGTGTGTGTGTGTGTGTGTGTGTGTGTGTGTGTGTGTGTGTGTGTGTGTGTGTGTGTGTGTGTGTGTGTGTGTGTGTGTGTCTATGTGTCCCAAGAAGTACTGGTGGCCCATCAAGGACTGATTCTTTGCCTTATCCTGCTGTTTGCCAGGATAGGATCCACCATCCCTTGTGATCCGTTCTATGATAAAGCAGGTATCAGAGAATGAATAAAAGAGCAAATGAAGGAATGAAGGAAAGGAGTAAAGCAGGCTAATTATGAGTGTTCTTTCATATATAAGGGATATACATTTAGCACATCTGCCTTCGCATAAAACTAGTAAACCTGTATGTGACTTGTCAGATGTCACACCTGAAATTGTGAATGCTGTGACAGTACCACCTAGTCACTGCCTGAATCCCATGTGCCATCTCATGCCACTTCTGAAGGCAAAGATTGCCAAAGCAGTGTCCAGAATATGACTGACTAAATCCTACATTAAGTGTGCACAATATGTATTCAGTAAAATTCGTATCATTTTTTGTGCTTTCTAGTCATTCAGAAAGATTAGACCAACCCCGGGATTCATTAAACCCTACACGGAGTGCAGGAGTAGTGCAGTAGCTGCTGCACAGAACATGGCCACTGAACTATTCAGCAAAGAGCTCCAGGGATGTGCACAAACACTCCTACACTATTCCTGCATGAACACCAATGCCTTATGCTAATTACCTCATTTGCTGGTGAAAACCTTGCAAATAAGGTGAATTAGCAATTCAGCAAGCAGGCAGGTGTTTGTGCAGGAACAGTGTAACCTGCAGAAATCTATTCAGTTACTAGCTGAATACATGTCTGCAAATGAGAAAATGGAGGCATGACAGCTCGATAGAAAGCATGTAGTATATTTAGTAGACATGCCAATGGCCAAATACATGGCCATTGGCATGAAAAACAGTTTTAATTATTTAAAATAAAACTTTTTTTTTGGCCGATCTCGGCTGTTTAAACATAAGGCAGTGGCGCACAAACGTGATCGTGCTGAAAATAAAAATAAAGGGGGGGGTCATTTTTTACAGAAATCTGCATTTTGCCATTATAGTCAATGGCATGCAAAATGAAAACAATACCAGGGAATAATGGTTGCTAATCGAAAAGGCCCAGTGTAAGTGTGGTAATTATGGAGTAAGGCAGTGGTGTATGCAAACGAGGGGAATTAAACTGAATCAAAAATTTCTTCTAAGTGTCAGACTATACCTAACTGTGTAGGTGCTCCAACACCACGGTGCAGACAGGAGGAGCAACTAAAATGAAAAGGTGGTGTGTCATGCTTGCTGTAAGCACATTGGAGCTCAGTGGCTGGTGTTTGCCCTTAGCTAAGCACAGCAAAGGAAGAGGGTGTTTCTAAGGCTGTATTTTCTTATTCCATAAAATGCAAAGCATGTTTGCACCCAGGGATGGCCAGTTCTGCTTAAAACTGTTTACTTTAGCTAAACGGGTGTGTGTGGCATGCACCGGGCCTAAAACCAAAAAAATAAAGCAACAGAAATAGCAGAACTGCTTATAATTGAGCACCGAATATGCACGGCTCTCATCACAGCTTAAATGGGGAGGAAATGAGAAGGAGAAACAGCAGAAGGAAGGCAATCAAGGAGAACAAGCATAGCTGGCAGGTGGAATATATCAGAATCAGCCAATTACACAGGCAGCAACCCAGCACACTACTATAAACTATGCAAACACCTTTCAGTCTGTTTTTTTCCACAAGCTCTACACCACTGGTGTACACATTCGGGAGAATTTTAAACTGACATATCTAACAAAACATGTTAGGGGCTGCTGTTGCTCTGATCTATCTTTATGTGCTAGAGACTGAGGGTGGTGAGGAGGAAAATGCTGACAACCAACTCAGACTGAGGAGGAAGAGAAGAGTGTTCAGACCCAGGGTAACCTACCAGGGGCAACATGATCTGGAGATAGTGGAACGCTACAGGGTGGACAGGAACATACTTAAGGAACTTGTTGAGCTGTGCCAGCCTCGCCTCAGAACCAGAACCAACAGAGGGGAACCCATCCCAGTGGATACCAAGGTATGTGTAGCCTTAAGAATACTAGCTACAGGTACTTTTCAAAGACCAACTTGGGATATCATGGTGGTCTCACAGGCATCTGCATCCAGGATACTCCACCGGTTCCTGTATGCCATGCGACCACATGCCGCTGAGCGCACTTACTTTCCCAGCACCTATGAGGAGAGGACCAGCAATATGCGTCTCTTCCACCATGTGGCAGAATACCCAGAGGTACTGGGTGCCATAGATTGCACGCACATCTACATCAAAGCACCACCCAATGACCAGGGTAGGGTCTACCTAAATTGCAAGGGGTTCCGCTCCAAGTCCCACGTCATGTGCGATGCCCAGGGCATTATCATAAACATGTGTGCTGACAGCCCTGGAAGCTATCACAACTCCCACATCTGGCATTCGTCACAGCTGTACAGCTCATTTGCCAGTGGGGACATGCCATATGGCCATCTGGTGGGGGATGCTGGCTACGCACTAGAGCCATGGATGATGACACCCATCAGAAATGAACACACACCAACACAAGAATGCCATAATGAGGCACACACACAAACCAAGATCATTATAGAGCATGTGCTTGGGATGCTCAAGTCACGGTTGTGCTTCCTTGACATATCTGGTGGAGCCTTGCATTATTTTCCAGTCACATGTGCACACATGTTCATAGTATGTGCCATGCTACACAATATGATCCTGTGGAAACAGCTGCAGCAGGAACAAAATTGGGAAGGGCCACACAGCCCCCCCCACCATTGCCAAGGTCTCCACAGGCACAGAGAGACTCAGAGGAGGAACATCCTGAGCCTACCCCTGTAGGCAGATGAAGGCATGTCCAGTATGCCCTGGCCTTGGCAAAGAGGCAACACATAGCACATACACTGACAGTGTAGGGCCCCAGGGACTGGTCTCTTTCTCTGACTCGCACACACAGTAAAGTGGATGCCAAACATCACACCACCTATACCTTACCATGTATAGGCAGTGTACTGTGTGCATCCGACATAGTCAGCCCTCAAGCACCATCTTCACAACAAACTCAGGCACAAGTTAAGCCACTCTCCTTAACAAAATAAATGAATGGAGTGGAATGTTCTGATAGCATATCTATGATATTGATCAAGCATTTAAGGGAATGGGGTGGCTAACTGGGATAGCAGGAGACAACTGACAGCTCTGTGGGACAGCAGGAAGTGTATCCCCAGTACTGGCCTACCCACACCATGCAGTACCACCCTAGTTGACAAATATCACTGCAGTATGTGTGGTTTGCCAAATAACTGGGGGGGGGTCATAGGTCACACACATGGATGTCAAAGTGGGGGTCCCATACCTACCCCCACCCTTACCCAGAAGATCAGCTGTAGAAAACCATACAGAAATGTCTGGCAAAGGCTCCCATATGGCAACATCCATGAAATCCCCACCTACAGATGTTTACACAGTGATATCACAGCAAGTCTGGCAGTGGCAGTATGGCTTTGAAAGGTGAAAAGTCTGAAACTACAAATGTTTATGCCAGAACAATCTGGCCTGTGGTCAATACTGTTATGCCTATAGTCTCAAAGATAGGGCTCACCACTATGCTAAATGGGACCAAAATGTTAAGCAAATATCAGCACAGTCTCTGCAAATGTGTATTGTGTACAGATGTGCCCTTCCCATAGGAATGCAGTAACATGTCCCTATCCTTAAGCAGCATCCAGCCATAAACTAGAGTGATGCTTCAACACAAACAGAAAGCAATTGTCAGTAACACCCACTGTCAACTTACTGGTACCATCCCAGGATTGTCTACTGCCGGCAGCCTGGGAACATATGAGCATCAGAATGCACTGCCTTGCTACAGATGGCCTGCATCTGTCACACCTGGCCTACAGGCCTCTGGCAAAAGCCTATGCCTCACCCATCATGCCCTGTTAGGGACTGTCATGGGGTCTATAACATCAACATAACTCAGTCTACAAAATGCAAAGAAAGGCCATGCTGCTAACTGCTAAGAGAAAACCTGCCAGTGTCAGAGAGCCAGAAACCTGGACAAAGCCATGAATAATGGGATGAAAAAGATCCAAAGAGAATGAAACCTTTGAAATACTGCTCTAATAATGTTATAAAATTTATGGAATTATTGTAGTAGCATAGAATGTCTGATGGGTACAAAGTCTGAAACTGCAATCTCAACTGTCAGTAATATCTGACTTCAACCCTGAGAGACTTGCAAAACACTTGTCCTTGAAAACCACACTTGTCTGGGTAAACAACAAGATATATGACTCATGGATGTGGGCATTCTGTGATACTCTGTACAGTTGACAGGCAGGGCTAGGAGTCTAAACATGGGAATGCACTCATTACAGGCAGTCCTAAGCCTGGACGATGGTGACATGTCTGCACCCACAGAATACTGGCCTACAGCCATGGAGAGTAACACACCCTTCCCTGATCACTCATCCAATGCAACATCCTGACCCCAAAATGTAGCCATCCAAGCAAAATGAGGTGGGCCATAGATATATGTGAGACAAACACACACCTCCAGTCTGGTGAAACAGTCTGACACACACAAGACCCTTCAAGTGCAGTCAACCATTGAGAAGACCCCAGTGCAAAGTACTGGTAGCTATAGGCAAACATATCTGACCCAGGACACTCACACCCACATATCTTATACCCTACAAATCTATCCGGAGTATGCTTGTCACCCTGATCCTGTCTGACTTATATTACCCAACTGTGGACTGGAAATAAGACTAGGCCAGAACAGAAATGCACAGAGATTCCACCATTGTAATATATCACCAAGGTGCTGGACCGTTTTCACAGCACCAGCAGTCAATGTCTTCTAGGCACACCTCTCAACAGGCTGGATTGTGCAAGAATGCATAGCATTTGACCCATAATCCTGGTGTATGCATCATCCATCCTGTATTCCTCTGGTAAATCACTGTGATGATCTGAGGAGGTATGTTATGAGGTACTGAAACAATACATGACAGTGTCAAACATCATATATGTCAGATGTCTGCTAAAACAAGTCCTGTAACCCTAGCAACCCATACATTACTGAGAAAAATAGCCACAATCACTGTATGGCCCATTGTCCCCCCATTTTGATAGGCTATCTCCAGATATCCTGCATCAACAGGTTGAGAGGTATGTCTGTAGTACAAAACAAACTGGACTGGAGTACAACCATCCCTGGAATGGAGTCCTACATGTACTATAGAAGGTCACACTGGGCATGCTCATACACTTACAGAAATGTCAGTAGGATCTAGAAATGAACAGGCCTTCCCCACTCAGTGCACTTCCCATTGCCCCACCTTAGCAGTCCTGAAGATGTCTGTCACCATAGAAGTCACTTTCATCAGATCTCAGACCTATCATCTCTGTGGCACATGTGAAAATTGGGTAACACTATAGTACAAACAACTAGTTAGGTAGGAGTTCTAATCTCAGTACTGGCAAATGTAAAAGTGTGTGTGTGTGTGTGTGTGTGTGTGTGTGTGTGTGTGTGTGTGTGTGTGTGTGTGTGTGTGTGTGTGTGTGTG
Organism: Protopterus annectens; assembly: GCF_019279795.1. NCBI lineage: Eukaryota > Metazoa > Chordata > Ceratodontiformes > Protopteridae > Protopterus > Protopterus annectens. The sequence goes on from NC_056735.1 coordinate 374,395,300, forward strand.
TGTTTTACAAGGTAAAGCTTTTGCAACAACTGTATAACAGTATAGTACAAATAATTAGTTGGGTAGGAGTTCTAATCTAAGTCCTGCCAAATGTAAAAGTGTGTGTGTGTGTGTGTGTGTGTGTGTGTGTGTGTGTGTGTGTGTGTGTGTGTGTGTGTGTGTGTGTGTGTGTGTGTGTTTACAAGTAAAAGTTTTGGGTCCATTCAAACCCAGTACACTTCCACTTTCCCTGCTTTAGCAGTCTTACAGATATCAGTCACCTTAGAAGTGCCTTTCATCAGACCTCAGCCCCGTAAGCTCTGTTGGGCATGTGATAACTATGTAACACTATAGTACAAATAACTAGTTAGGTAGGCATTCTGATCTCAGTCCTGTCCAATTTAAAAGTGTGTGTGTGTGTTTACAAGTAAAAGCTTTGGAGTCCATTCAAACCAAGTACACGTCCCCTTTCCTTACTTTACCAGTCCTGCAAATATCAGTCACCTTAGAAGTGCCTTTCGTCAGGCCTCAGTCCCATAGGCTCTATGGCGTGTGCGATAAGTACGTAATACTATAGTACAAATAACTATTTAGGTAGGAGTTCTCCTCCCAGTTCTGGCAAATGTGTGTGTGTAAGTGTGTATATGTGTAGTTTAAAGTATTTTGTGGCCTCTCTCACCCAGTACATTACCCATTGCCATACTTTACAAGGGCTGGTGATGTTCCTCACCTTAGAAGTACCTTTGGACAACCTTCACCCTATAAGCTCTGTGACGTCTGTGATAAATGTGTAACACTGTAGTAGCAATAAATAGATAGGTAGGGGTGCTAATCTCAGTCTGGGCAATATGTGTGTGTGTGTGTGTGTGTGTGTGTGTGTGTGTGTGTGTGTGTGTGTGTGTGTGTGTGTGTGTGTGTGTGTGTGTGTGTGTGTGTGTGTGTGTGTGACTAGCAGACCTCCCAACCATACCAAATTACTCAGTTTTTACAGAGTTTTGGGGTTTAAATAATGGGGTGCCACGATTCCTGAGTGGCACCCCTTCATTTCTGATTCTTTCCCAAACTTTTTAAAATGTTTTTCCTTTTCGTGCTTTTTGAGCTGATGTCATCACGTCCGCTATGACGTCAGCTCAGTCAGCCTGTCGGAATTGAGTTCTAGGGCTCACGTGCGCACATTTGTGGCTGGCTGTTTGAAATGCATCTGATCTAACAACTAGTTTCTTCTGGACTCTGGAGTTATCTGTGTATGGAGGTATTTCTGCTTGAGTTTAGCTGCAGAGCTTTTAAGGTACGTTTCTTGTTATTAGCTGCAGAGCTGGCCTGATACTGCTTTTATTTCTGCTTATCCTGCTTGTGAAATGTGAATGTTAGCTGCAGAGCCTTTGCTTATCTTGCTTGTGAAATGTGAACGTTATCTGCACAGCTTTTAAGGTGAATGTTTATCTCTCTATTAGCTGCAGAGCTAATACTGCTTTTCCTGCTTAGCTGCAGAGCTAATACTGCTTTTCCTGCTGATGGACTTTAGCGTTTAAAGGTGAATGTTTCCTTATTAGTTGATTTCTTGAATGTTAGCTGCAGAGCCCGTACTGCTTTTCCTGCTTATGAACGCTAGCTCAAAGGTGAATGTTTCTTGCTTATGAACACTAGCTTTCAAACTTATTAGCTGCTGCAGAGGTTATGTTTTGATTCTGGGTAGAGAGAGTGTGTGGAGCTGATACTGCTTTCCTGCTTATGAATGCTAGCTTTTAAACTGCAGAGCTTTGGCTTCCTGCTTATGAAGGTGAACGTTTCTTGCTTATGAGCACTAGCTTTTAAACTTATTAGCTGCTGCAGAGGTTGATGCCAGGTAGAGAGAGTGAGTACTAGCTTTTATGCTTATGATTTGGGTATAGAGAGTGAACGCTAGTTTTTAAACTGCAGAGCTTTGGTTTCCTGCTATGAGTAGCTTTTAAACTTATAAGCTGCTGCAGAGGTTGATTCTGGGTAGAGAGAGTGAATGCTAGCTTTTATGCTTATGATTCAGGTAGAGAGAGTGAATGCTAGATTTTAAACTGCGGAGCTTTGGTTTCCTGCTTGTGAAGGTTTCTTGCTTATGAACGCTAGCTTGCTTGTGAAGGTGAACATTTTTTTGCTTATGAACGCTAGCTGCAGAGGTTGATTCTGGGTAGAGAGAGAACGCTAGCTTTTAATTTGGTTTTCCACTTTTAAACAGCTAGCCTTTAATTTGGTTTCCTACTTTTAAACAGTGTGTGACACTAGCTGCAGAGGTTGATTCCAAGTAGAGAGAGAGAGTGAATGCTCACTAGCTTTTAATTTGGTTTCCTGCTTTTCAACTGTGTGTGTGTGTGTGTGTGTGTGTGTGTGTGTTTGTTTGTGTGTGTGTGTGTGTGTGTGTGTGTGTGTGTGTGTGTGTGTGTGTGTGTGTGTGTGTGTGTGTGTGTGTGTGTGTGTGTGTGTCTGTGTGTGTGTGTGTGAGAAAATGCCTCCAAGTTAATACACCTGGTGGCTAGAGGTACTCAGACTCAAACCCTGTACCTTGGCTCCAGGGTCTAAAAGCCTAAAGTCCCTAGCCACCACCACCTGTGAATTTATGCCTCATATTTTTGTTCTGTTCCTCATTGCATTTGTGGTTTTCAGGATTTTTGTGGCAAATCACTAATGGATTGCATTCACTAAATAATGACAGGCATTTGAATTTCAGACTTCATATTCTTCAGAAAATAAATGGTAACACAAAACCTTTTATTCTAGTAATTTTCTACGTTCATAAGATCAGTATATATATATATATATATATATATATATATATATATATATATATATATATATATATATATATATATATATATATATATATATAGTGTGTGACTTTTATGATGGAAATGTTCTGAAGTGGGCAGTTTTGTCAATATTGGTTCATGCATTTTGTTTTATTGCCTACTAGAAAAATGTTCAAACAATAAATTTAAAATGCGCTCTAACATAAGTCTAACAAGTGTGCTGTATTATACAAGGAATATAATTTAATAAAGTTAGGTAACTTAATTTTAACAAGTGTGCTGTATTATACAAGGAATATAATTTAATAAAGTCAGGAAGGTGTATCAAAGAACGCATGTATGTTTCTTGTTTTGTGTGCAAGGGGCCTGTGATTTGAAAACAGCCCAAAGGTAATCTTTATCCACCATTGGCCAGATGGATTTTCTTGGCTGTGGTGTGTGTTTCAATGCTGTTTCAATGAATTTGAGTTCCAAGGGCAGAGAAGTTTTAATGCCAAGCCTATTTTCATTGTGAGACAATATTGCTTTGTTTAGCAGATATTGATTAGTGTTTGTGCATTGACTTATAAAATGTAAAAATATAATCCAAATCATTCTAGAAGTAAAGCAGTATGCATGCACACATTAGTGTTTATGGTAAATGGGATGAAATAGCCAGGTAATGGGACATTGGCTGCAGGGGGACTCTGGTGCCATATTTTGGTTGTCTGTTCTTCAGTTTGCATTTGAAAGTTGGTATCCCACAATTCCACGGGAGTGGGCGGGGTTACATAATTATGTATGCAAATTTTTCATTAATGAGCGTACATATTTGTACCTTTTTTATGGGCCTTGTCCAGATTTTTGATGTTTCCAGGTTGAGAGGTATGGTGACCAGTATCCTGTCTGTGTGGGGGGGGGGGGGGTTGTGTGAGAACCATACCATTGGGGGGGTGCATTTTGCTAGTTTTTGCTGTTGCTCACTCAGTACATGTCCCATTGTCCACATTACAAGGCCCACATTTGCCATTCACTGTAGTCAGACCTGTAGATACTCTACAGCTCTATAAACATTGTGCCATGTGCAATTACTATGTGACAGTATGGAATAGAAAACAAGATAGGCTCCCCGTCTAATCCTTGGATATTGCTTCCCATTCAGGAATCATACACAAACACAGTCATGTAGGCAGCCACACCTACAGCAGTAGGTGGCCTGCAAACCACCTCACAGATAGAACCTACAGTGTGAAAGCAGCGAACTCCATGTCAGACTGCTGAACAGTCACAAGTGGAGTCCCACAGGCTGTGGACCTGGGTTCCCCTCATGTTTGGGATCCACACCTCTGAGGACCAGCGCAGTACAAAGGCGTCTGGCTAACAATGTTTGCAGATGACTATAAGGTGGGTGCTATTATTACCCCCCCCCCCATGAAGTTGACATCCTTCAAAAGCCTCTCTGAGACCTATGACTGTTGTCAGAACCCTGGACATAAGCTCAATGCCAGATGATATGCCGCCATCCCTTTTGGGTATGACATGGCTCCCATAAAGTAATACATTGATGGTAGTCCACTGAACACTGGTGTTGGTATAATGGAACTGGTAACACAGGCTGACAGTGAGCTGTATGGTGACAGTGCCACTGTCTTCCAAACGTCCTTTCATGTGTCTCCTTACTCAGGGTGTTGAATATGGCAAATAAAAGGACAGTGTTTCCCTGTACACACCTCTCAGTAGGCCAATCAATGTGTACTATGGCCCATTTGGCATGTACCTCACTGGACACCAGCAACAACAGGAGAGGCTGCAAAGGTACCTCACAAAGAGGATCTTAGGTAATACACATTTGCCCCACATGTACAGACTCCAACAACAGCAATGAATCTCTGTCTCATATTGGCTACTCAGGTGTGATCTATGCCTGCCATACACACAGCCATGTCTGACCTAACCCTGTCAGGAATGCTACATCCAATAGACACCAATCTGTCCAGACAGCATGCCCCAGGTACCTCAACCCCATCCTCACAATAAATAGGACATGCTGGAGGGACAGGTTGACAATTCAGAGACTGGCCACACCATGGAATAGATGCCACATACATGTCAAGTGGAGTACATCACTGGCCCTTTTCAAGAGAACTCAGGAGACCCTGGGGATCACTCAAGTGACTATACTCAGTAGACACACTGGGGAGTATCATCATGTGGCATGATGCCAGTGTATTCCTATGGGCTAACCTTGTAAAGCCTCCATGGCCATTTGCCACATATACACCTATGACTCTTTGAAACCATAGATCTCAGTTCTGTCAAATGTGTGTGTGGGCATTAGTATGTCTGAAAGTGTTTGTGAGTGTGTAAAAAAAAAATAGTTGGTTAAAATTGTTGCCCATACCCTACCATTACTACACCTACTTTGGGCTTGTAGATGTTATTTGTAGATGTTATTCACTATACATTATTGAGATTAGGACATCCACAACCTCTGTGGTGTGGTGTGCTGTGCAAAAAAAAAAAAAAAAAAAAAGTTGTTGTTCTGGTATTTAAGCCCTAACTTTGATAGGGTTTCTGTCTATATACACTGAGCAGAGTGTATAAGAGGTGTTGACTACAACTGTTAGCTGAGATATATAAGTATCCTGTTTTTTTTTTTATTATTTATACAGATTATTGTTTCTAACAATTTATATATAGCACTTTTATTTTATTTGTTTGCAGTTAAAAGCATTCTGTATATTTACAAATCTTTATCTGTATAAAAACTTTCATTTTGTGGCTTTCTCTAGTGCTCACTGTCTGTAGGCTACTTTTTTTGTTCCTACCCTCCCTCCCAGTTGGTGTTTTGCTGTTATACTTGGTGGCTTTGCAGTGGCCTACCCCTACTGTAAATCTGATCTGGGACACTCCTCCCAGTCTAGTGTCATTAGCTCATTCTACCTAATACAGAGAGAACATTTGATAAGGCCTTCTGTTTCTCCCCTTTTCCCTTTCAAAAAAAAAAAACTTTTTTTTTTGCCTGAATCTCCTTGTGTTCTGACTGTGCTTCTCAAACATTTTGGAAATATAGAGTATATTTCAGAGCATTTATTATAACTGTAATTGCCTTAATATTGCTACAAATCAAGTGCTGTAGGTTGCACTGCATCCAAAGTGTTTGTGTGTTTTAGCTGCTTTTCTGTATATATAGACTTCTCTGTATATGTTGACTAGCTACTTATTCTGCTGTGTTACTTCCTCTTAAATCATTTTTCAGTTGTGCACTTGCCTTGCTTCATTTAAAAAAGTTTTAAATTGCTAATTTTGTAGAGTTTTAATTGCATTTACTGTGTAAGACTACACACTCAAGTGTGGTAGCCTTTTCTGTGTTTATTTACTGTATTATTGCATTATTTAGCCTGTTTCAACAACAACAAAAAAATAATATTTTGTTTGCTCATTTCCCACCTTTTCTAGCCAGTACATATCCCAAGCTTTGCTTGTCTCAGGACTTTATTTTCTGTGCTCAGAGCTATCCAGACCTTGCATTGGTAGAGGGAAGTCCTACTGCCTACCAGTGGGACTGGTGAGCATTGCACTGCCTATGTAACGCTAGAGGAGTGTTTTCCAGCTCTGAAATTGTAATGTTATTCGCCTTTTGGGATGATTTCTATCCCTTTCAACTTTCTGGCTTAAAAATGCGTGTGTTTGCATATTTTTCACATTGTGCAGAACTGCAAGGCTACAGTTAAACTATTCCAGGTGCCAGAAAGTCTGCTCTTCAAATTTTCCCTTAAAACTAGCTGGTTTCTCAGTAGTAGCACTAAAATCTGAACCCCTGTGACTAGCACTTGCTCTAGAACCTGCTGGAAAGCACTAGGAAGCCTGAAACAGATACAAGCACTCAGCTCTCCTTGTCAATAAGGAGAAATTAATCATAGGCACTAAATAGCCTATAATTGCAAAGTACCTTGCAAAGGTAAGGGAAAACAGCTCTTAAAGTTTACATAAAAGCACCCAAACAGGCATGTCCAAGGGTCACCTTCCGGTGATTTCTCATGTCCACCTGGTGAATCTGGGCATACTAGGGCAAGGCAGCAACTGCCTCATGTACACAGACAATCCTCTCCTCCTACCACCCAACACTACAACCTGCAAGAGATCCCCTTACATAGCCAAACTGGAAGCAAAGCTCTCTCCGGCCAAGATTGTGCTAGACAGTCAAGAGGAGAAGGTTAACACCTGCATCACACCTCAAGCAACTCATAGCCCTTCAATACCCACACCATCAACACCCACACATAGCAATACTAAACCCACATATGTGGAGGCCCTTAACATTAACCTGCCCAAGCAACAAGGACCTCCGAAGCCGAAACGCAAACAAACACCAGTCACAACCAAAGTGACACATAGCTCACAACGCCAGTGTGCCACCCAACAACAGCCCCTAAAGCAAGACAATGTACCCAACACTTTATTCATAGGTGACTCTATAGTCAGGTACACTGATGTCCCACTCACCAGACTGAACAAGGAGAAAATTACAGTCAGCTGCCTGTTGGGTGCCAGGATCCGCCACATAACGCCTGCACTCAAGTCACTCCACAACAAGTACAAATATGACTCTGTCATTGTCCATGCTGGAGTGAATGACTTGAGACGTACCTCCCTGGACTACATGAAAAGAGATATGGAAGAGCTCTTGGATCATGTGACCCAGGCAGGTATGACCCTAGCCCTGAGTAGCATCCGGCCTTCGTGAAGAATGATACCACAGTATAATGACAAAATGATTGACTTCAACAATTGCCTAAGCTTCTGGTGTCATTCAAAGTTGATCCAGTATTTGTCTGCCTGGGAAGACATGATCAACAAACCACGATGCTTTGCCAAAGATGGTCTGCACCTGTCACCGCTGGGATTCAGGTTACTGGCTAAAGCTCTTGCCACCCCTATAGTGCCTTTTTAGGCAAGGTTCAAAGGATAAAACCACCACCGTAACAAATAAAAGCAGGCAAAATCTGAAGGTAATGCTACTCAATGCTAGAAGTCTAAACCTCAAAATGCACTCTCTCGAGGCACTCCTAAAAATGGAGAACATCGATATCTGTGCAGTAACTGAGACCTGGTTCAAGGCTCCAGAGAGCACCCCTGCAATACCAGGCTACAATTCTTACCACACTTTTTGGCCACAAAACCAGGACTGAAACACTAAAGGTGGAGGAGTGTCCATATTCACCAAGGATATTCACACCTCCAGGCTAGTTGCCCAACACAATGCATCTGAAATTCTCCAGGTGCAACTAACACTAGGTAAGACTGCAATCCAAATTGTAGCTTGCTACAGATCCCCATCCATGCCCCAAGATTCTCACTACACCTTTCTAAACATACTGGAAAATATTAAGATACAACCAAACACCCTAATACTGGGTGATTTCAACTACCCTGCCATTAATTGGGAAAACTACTCAGGTACCAACTCCTTTTCCCAACAGTTCTTGGAATTCATAAATTCCAACGCCCTGAATCAACTAATCCATTGTCCCACCAGGGGCTCCAATATCCTAGACCTGGTCATTACCAACATGGGAGATAGATGCTCCACACCAGTGATCACCCCTTCATTGGTAAGGTCTGACCATAAGCAAATCACCCTTGACATCCACAACCCACCCCCGCCCCCCAGTAAGGAAACCTCCTTAAAAAAACTTCTCCAAAGCCAACTTCAAGCTACTGAAGTCAGAAGTGACAAACTTCACAACACCCACGCAGATGGGATCTGGAAGTTCGACTGCAGAATCCTACACTAAGGCACTGTATGAGCACATCCACTCATGCATGAATCGTACCATCCCAAATAGAACCAAGATGCTCTTCTCCAAAAAGGAAGCCAATCTGGTGGCCCCCTGCTATAAACAAACTATACAACAGAAGGAAGAAACTGTTGCAAAAAAGAGGAAAATCCCAGGATGCAAAAACTCCCTCACCAGCCTCAGTAAGAAGCTGAGATCCCTCATAAAATCCTCAAAAGCTAGTTATGAAAATAAAATTGCCAAAGATTCCAAAGACAACCACAAGGTATTCTATAGTTATGGCAAAAATCTAAATGGCAATGCTCAGATCTGCTCTGAGTTACAACAGAATGACATTAAATATACTGATCCCAAGGATATTGCCAATATCCTGGCAGATCGATTTAGTGCCAACTTCACCCCACTCTCACCCCCTAAAGTGCCCATCTCAATACCAAAAGATTGCCAAATTCTGATAATCACGGCCACACAGGTAGAAACCACACTCTCCAAAGCTAAGAATACAGCATCCATGGGACCAGATGACATCCCAGGCTGTGTACTACATGAACTACAAAATGAACTGGCACCTCAACTAAGTGTCATGTTTAATCATAGCCTCACCTCAGGCTTCGTGCCCACTGAGCGGTGCACAGCTACAGTTATCCCGCTCCACAAGGGAGGATCCACCTTGGATCCCGGGAACTACCATCCCATCAGTCTGACAAGCCTGATTTGCAAGGGCATGGAACACATTATCATGGAACTTATAAACAAAGACATTGGCAACCTTCAAACACTAGACCCCACCCAGTTTGGGTTTGTGAAGGGCCGATCTTGTCTCCTGAATCTGATTGACTTCTTCGAATCAGTCTCCAGAGCTGTGGATGAGGGTAAGGCAGTTCACACAGCCTATCTGGACCACACCAAGGCCTTTGACACCATCCCCCACTCTGGAATCATAGATAAACTTACTAAGCTGGGCATAAATCCCTACGTCACTCGATGGGTTGCTAACTGGCTTACTGACAGAACCCAGACAGTAAAAGTAGCCGACTCCAAATCCAACTCCAGACAAGTGACAAGTGGAGTATCTCAGGGTTCAGTCCTGGGACCACTCTTGTTTGGCATCTACTTCTCTCAAGTACAGGCCAACACTAAGGGACTCTGGCTAACAAAGTTTGCAGATGACTGCAAACTGGGAGCCATTATTGAATCCCCAAATGACGTGGATATTCTACAAAAGGGCCTTACAGAAACAGATGCCTGGTGCCAGAGCCATGGGCTCAAGCTTAATGCCAAGAAATGTATAGTTATCCCCTTTGGAAAAAACATGTACCCATGAATTACCACATAGGTGGCAGGACACTAAACATCGAAAGTGTGATGAGAGACTTAGGGACACAGGTGGACAGTGGTCTCACTTTCAATAACCACATTGCCACAACAGTCAAGAAATCCTTCTATGTGGCACACCTCATCACTAAGGGCTTTTCATCCAGAAAAAAGGAGGTCATTGTCCCACTGTACTCATCCCTCATTAGACCCATTATAGAGTATAATGCCCTGTTTGGTATGTACCTCACAAGACATCTGCAACAGCTTGAAAGGCCACAGAAATACCTCACTAAAAGAATCACAGGCCTAAAGCAGATGCCATATACTGACCATCTAAAAAAACTCCAGCTATACTCTGTGGCATATCGTCTACTCAGAGGCAATCTCTGCTTAACATACAATGCCATGTCAAACTCTGAGCTGTTGGACATGCTCCACTTAAAGAAATCCCAATCCCTCAGAGCCACACGCTCCAGGGATCTAAACCTTGTCATCACAATGAACAAACATGCTGGTGGGATATGTTCCTGACCCAGAGACTCCCCATACTCTGGAATAGACTGCCCATACATATCAAGCAGAGTGCCTCTTTGGCTCTCTTCAAAAGGAGCCTTGATGATTGGATGGGAGATAGGAAATTCACCCCGGGGATCATGTCAGTTGCCCTGCTAGACAGGGGCCTGGAAAAGTAAATATTGTGGGAAGAAATATCCAGGGAATTGTTATGGCTAGGCTTGCATAGGCCCTAGGGCCGATAGCCTAGTACCAACCTATGAACCTATTAACTATAATACCAATAACCACATAGCTAGGGTTTCTAATATGAGTCCTGGCAAGTGTGTGTGTGTGTGTGTGTGTGTGTGTGTGTGTGTGTGTGTGTGTGTGTGTGTGTGTGTGTGTGTGTGTGTGTATTAATGTGTGTAAGTGTGTATATGTGTAGGTTACAGTATTTTGTGGCCTCTCTCACCCAGTATATCCCCTATTACCATAATTTGCAAGGCCTGATGATATCCCTCACCTTAGAAATAGCTTTGAATAAATGGCACACCATAGCCTCCATGGCATGTGCAATAAATGTGTAACAATGTAGTAACAATAAATAGACAGCTAGGGGTTCTAGTCCCAGTCATGGAAAATGTGTGTGAGAGAAGTGTATCTTGTGTGTGTGTGTGTTTGTGTGCAAATGACATCTATTGGATGGGCATGGATTCAGATTTATGCCATGGTACACACAGTACACATTCCTAAGTCTACTGTATGAGGTCCGCTGTTCACATCAACCGTAGTGGTATCTGTAGACACTCTTCTACCCTATCAGCCCTGTGCAACAGTATGGAATAGTATGGTATGAATAACAAGATAGGTTGGTCTGCTAATGTCAGTACTGGCAAGTGTGTGTGTGTGTGTGCACTGGTGTGTAGACAAGTGTTTGGGAGTGTGTACACTCGTGTGATAATAATCTGAAAACTGTCACACCAACTACACCACCCATTGCCATACCTTACAGGAGCATGTGATGTTAATCACTATACATGTATTTATGAAACAAAACACACTATGAGCTCCATCCCCCGGTGATAACTACCTAACACTGTATCACCAATAACTAGATCGGTGGGGGTTTCAAACCCAACACTGGCAATCATGATCCTGTGTGTGTGTGTGTGTGTGTGTGTGTGTGTGTGTGTGTGTGTGTGTGTGTGTGTGTGTGTGTGTGTGTGTGTGTGTGTGTGTGTGTGTATTATTGTGTGTAAGTGTGTATATGTGTAGGTTACATTACTTTTTGGCCGCTCTCACCCAGTACATCCCCTATTACCATAATTTGCAAGGCCTGGTGATATCCCTCACCTTAGAAGTAGCTTTGAATAAATGGCATGCCATAGCCTCCGTGGCACGTGCAATAAATGTCTAACAATGTAGTAACAATAAATAGACAGGTAGGGGTTCTATTCCCAGTCCTGAAAAATGTGTGTGAGAGAAGAGTATCTTGTGTGTGTGTGTTTGTGTGTGAATGACATCTATTTGATGGGCATGGATTCAGATTTATGCCATGGTACACACAGTACACATTCCTAAGTCTACTGTATGAGGTCCACTGTTCACATCAACCATAGTGGTATCTGTAGACACTCTTCTACCCTATAATCCCTGTGCAACAGTATGGAATAGTATGGTACGAATAACAAAATAGGTTGGTCTGCTAATGTCAGTACTGGCAAGTGTGTGTGTGTGTGTGTGTGTGTGTGTGTGTGTGTGTGTGTGTGTGTGTGTGTGTGTGTGTGCGTGTGTGTGCGTGTGTGTGCACTGGTGTGTAGACAAGTGTTTGGGAGTGTGTACACTCATGTGTGACAGTAATATAAAAACTGTCACACCAACTACACCACCCATTGCCATACCTTACAGGGGCATGTGATGTTAATCACTATACATGTATTTATGAAACACAACACACTATGAGCTCCATGCTCCCTGTGATAACTACGTAACACTGTACCACCAATAACTAGATGGGTGGGGGTTTCAAACCCAACACTAGAAATGATTTTGTGTGTGTGTGTGTGTGTGTGTGTGTGTGTGTGTGTGTGTGTGTGTGTGTGTGTGTGTGTGTGTGTGTGTGAACAATATTTTCTGTGTGTTGCATCAACACAATACCCTCTGTGTGTGTGGTATTCACAAACCTTTGGTGTGTGCCACCCAGTACACTTACTATTGCCACTGTACAAGAGCTGCTGACATCAGCCACCATACACTAACCTGTATACACCCCTAAGCCCTATCAGCCATGTGGCAGATGGAATAACTGTTATACAGACCTGTAAATTGTGTACAGCTGTACCCTGGATATGACACAGTCAATGTGTTACCACACTGCCATACCCCTTGTAGAAAAGGACTGCATGGCTACATTCTCCTAACACACAGACACCTGGAACACAAACAGAATACATTATGGAGACCACATTCAGTCAGTGTTAACAGCAATAATGCATTGTGGCTTGACAGCTACACACTCTGACATGTAACCATTAAACATGCTGGCTGACAAAACTTTACACAGCATTACATTGCTAAACTGTACTAAATTCACCCTATGCATCAGAACCATATTAGCATGTCCCTGCATCGATGGTATGGATGACAAGGATGTGGCACATGTATCGTCATATGCACAGGGTGTGCTGTGGGTTTGCCAGAAGCCTAGGCTGAACCAATTGGTTGACATCATGTGTGTGAGTTCAGGGTTTGTGTATTAAATGGGCCGTGCAGAAGTCTTGTGTGTAAGTATGGATGTGCCCTAGCTGTGATGGTGATGTGTGCGTGTATGGATGCATACAGTTCTGCCATGTTGCTACCCTATACAGGGTATGTTGAACAGCTGCGGACCGTACATGGCAGGATGTACAGTTCAATGTGTCCTGCATTGGACACGGGAACTGGGCCTGCCAGGGGTTCCACTGGCACCACCAGGCACAAGGCCAGATGCAGTACTACTCCCTGATGATGACTGTTGTTTGCTGGATCTGTGTCTCTGTTGGGACTGGCCAGGAATATGTGCCCATGACCTTCTGCATCGTGGTGTGGACAGCAACCCCCCTGCAGTTGTGCTGCTGGTACTGCCACTACGAGAGCAGGAGCAAGATGTTGCATGGCCACGTAGTCCTTCAGCTGTTTGTGATGCTGTCCTATGTCCACATGGCTGATGACCAACTCCCACCATATGCTCCAATACAGACATCCCACGGTCAAGGACTGCCACCATCTCACCCAACCATATATCCATGACCTCAGCATAATAAAGATGGGCATCTGCAAGATCACGGATGTTGTCATGCATAGCAGGAAGATTTGTCATCTGGACCCTGAGAGTCTGTCTGGTGTGATGTTCCATACATGCCTGTGCTTCCATGATGGTCCAAAACATATGTCTGGTGAGACTTGCTGTGGTGGCATTTGTGGCAGGGGCTGATGGGCAGCAGTCATCCTATGAGCACCCCTGTCCATCCGCCTGTGTGGGGCCTCACCTGTTATCAAGTTATGTGTGGTGTCTACAGACACACTTTCCGTAGTCACCACACTTTTGTGTTCCATGCCACCACCCACCAACTGTCCCTCATCTATGGTCACCGTTGATGGGGCATGTGTGGGCATTGTGACTGTGTGCAAGGATGGAATGGACAAAAGTGGGGTGCCAACTAATGGCACAGATTCAGCCCCTGACAACCCCACCTGTGCCTCACTATGCCTCTCATCATTGTCTTAGTCTGCAGAGACATTGACATCAGTTTCCATGGGGGAGGGACCCCGACCCCCATCGCCACCTGTGAAGGGAAAACAATATATTTAAATTAATACCTGTACAGTATGGTTTATTTACACACACACACACACACACACACACACACACACACACACACACACACACACACACATGCACACATGCACACAAACAGTTACAGGTGAGGTGGCAGAAAGTTATTAAACAGACCTCACATTACCCAACAGCTGGCATGCATGACACATGGCCCTCATCATCATGCATTGCAGGTATTCTTAATCCTTGTTACTAACAATATATATCTCTGGGATGCATGAGTCATGTTAGTAGGTGACATCCCTTCCCCTAGCACACACTGCGCCTATGTACACATTATTGCTGTGCACCTGTATAGCATACTGGTATCTACTGTAGACCATACCTCACAACTGTACAAATCATTGCTGAATGTGTAGATGTCTGGCACAATTGGTTGTTCTGTTCCTCACAACTCCTATGTGTTTGTCTGACACATAACTGGGATGATATGAGGACTGATGTCACTAATTAATGACATACATTTGATTTGCAGATCTCATCAGTAGCAGAGAATGTATGTGCAATCAAATCCAGTTACACCAATGACCTTCTAAGCTTAACATGGATATGATAAGCGTACACACCAGCCACTTGTATGATATAAAATGAGACCACATTACTGTAGTTGAAAACCTTACACACCTTATATGTGACATATTACCTGTGCAAACCAATCAAGAAACAAACAAATGTGTTAGCTGTGAAGATACTGAATGAGATGCCTACAATATGGCGGTTGCATAAGTATGAACACCCTTAAACCAATCTATTGTTGAAGCACCTGTTAATTGAACTACAGCAGTCACTCTTCCAGGGAAGGGATATATTAGCATGGCACATCTTGACTTGGCATTACTTGGACAGTCTTCCCTACAAAGGTCCCCCAACTATGTCAGCAAGGCCATCTCATGTGCACAGCCTTTGGAGGTCACACTGGGGGTTTAGTATTGGTGTTGAGTCTGGGCTTTGTCTGGCCCAATTCATAACCTTTATTGTGTTCAGATAGAGCCATTCTTAGTTAGCTTTTGATGTATGCTTCAGTTCATTGTCATGCTGGAAGCTAAAACCCCTCTCCATCCTCAGCCGTATTGCAGATGCTTAACACCTTTGGTCCACACGTGAGTGTTATTTGGAACTGTTTAGAATTCCCTCCACCAATTCTACAGGCTTAGTTCCAGATAACAAACAGCAGCCCTAAAGCTGGACACTGCCACCATCAAGCTTCAGTGTGTGGATGGCAGTCCTCAGGTGAAGTGAGGTGTTGCTTGTGCACCACACGTAGCTTTAGGAATACTGTCTGTAGGTTTGAACCTTGGTCTCATGACACAATTACACATTGCAACACATGCTTTTGGGACACTTGATGTTATGTTTTGTTACCTGTACACAGCCCTGGATGGTGTCTGGTATGGGTAAATGTCTCCGTTTTCTTACCCTACCCCATAGGCCACACTTATGCAGAATCCGGGCAATTGTTGCCACATGTAGTACACAAGCAGTACTTGCCAGAGATTCCTTCAACTCCCTCAGTGTTGCTGCATGTCTCCTGGCAACCTCCCTGACCAGTTCTCAACATGTCTTGTCATCTATTGTGGAGGGACATCTGGTTATTTTCAACAGCACTGTTGTCCCATGCTCAATCCACCTGTAGATGACTGTCTGCACTGTGTTCCATGGTATATGCAATGCTGTGGCAATGTTGTTGTACTCTACTCCTGATTGACACCTTTCAGATTTGAGATCCCTTTGACGCTTTGTAAGATGTGTGCAAGCCATGGCTGCTTCTGTTGCAGGCAACTGAGCAAATGTCATGAACATACTGCTTGGACAGCAGACCCTTATGTCATTTACATACTGCTTGGACAGCAGACTGTTAGTCGGTGTTACATTGAGTCCCTGTACTTGATGGCAGGTGTGTACCCAAGTAGAGTGAATGCTGTCAGTATGTCACAAACTGCCTCCACAATATGTTATTTTGAGGGTGTTCACACATATTCATCTGGCATATTGTATGGTTTGTATTCCCCATATTTGGTGCACTAACATATTTGTTTGTTTTACAAGCTAATTGTTCATGTTATGGTCACATTACAGGTTGGAAAATGTGTGGAATGTAATACTGTGGTCTGTCATTGTATATATATCAGAAATACTTGGCATCTTAATTGGGATGTGTACACTGTTGTATCCACTGTATAATATTAATATTTCATACATGTCCCTACTGTAGCCCATTTGTCCCCCCAATTTTGTTGGTCTCTGCCCAGACATGTTGCACTGACAGGTTGTGAGGTATGCTAAAGGACTGTTACATACCCTTCAGATATGCCCCCATGGTGACCACCATGATGCACTGCAATTAACACCAACAAAAGTAAACATACACATCATGCATTATGGCTAGGTGTGATATCTGTGTGCATGACAAATAGCATGACCTTAACATGCACGGGGTATTGGCAAATCACAACAAAACATTTCCATACTCACCAGCTACAGGCTGCTGTCCCATGTGTAGACCCAAGGAACCTAAATAGTTGTGGGAGAGAAGTACTGTCAGCAGATTCTCATATGGCCTTGGTATAGGGTGGAAGCAGCATTTCTGCACATTAATAGTACAAACCCAAATACTACAAAATATGCTGCCCATCAACATAGATGTGCACTTCTGTGCATTACTAACCACCATCAACACCTACTACCTTATCTGACATATGCATGTAGATACTATACAGATACAACTAGATATGCAACAGTACTCTAGTAACGTGCACTGGGGCCTTACCTGCATAGTCCTCATTGATTGTGTGGGTGTGACCCACCTTCACAATGCTTTCTTCAGCTTCCTGTGGGATGCTTTGGGTGGGTGCCTGGCGAGGAGCTCCTCTGTGGGCGCCAGTGGGGCCTGGATGGCTGGGCCCCTACCTGTGGCTAGGTTGTCCTTCACTACGGCAGCAGCCCTTCGCCAGGCATGGCATATGAGGATGTAGAGTGATGGCAGACCTGCTTGTATGTTTAGCCATGCAGGCCAACATCATTTACCCTGTGGACAACAGCATTCCACAGGGTGGTCCTGTCCAGCAGATCTTGTGGTCTTCTGCTGAATAGTATTGCATGCTGTTGGGTAACAGCTTCAATGATAATTGCTGTTTCTGCCTCAGTGAAGGCAGGCAGTCTTGACCTTTGCATTGCACCTGAAATACATAAACAGGAGAACATGTCATAGGACCTCATAGAGTTGCACATCAACAGTGGATATCAGTTGCCTCCACTCACAACTACACCCTAAACGTCTATCACAACAATACCAGTTTGCATTGCACTCCTGGCCCTGATGTGTCATATTCCCCCCAGTGATGGACAGTTAATTGCATAATCCTCTATTCCCCATTCATTTCTGTGTAGAGGGATGACAGTGGCCATCTTCCATGTGGATGTGGTGTGGATGGTGGCAAGGCTGTTTGACTATAGTGTGTAATGGAGCTGTGAGCACATGCCTGAGTTCATGTAGGAGGCAGACAGTTATCAGACCTCATGCAGACTTGCTGTTGTTGCCATCAGTAGGCAGTATGTACATGCTCACCATTGATGAGGGGAGGGGTGTGGTTGATGTGCATATTCCACTATACAAATTGGAGGACAGGGTGGTGATACAGCTACAGTGGATATAAAGTGTACACACCCCTGTTACAATGCCTGGTATTTGTGCAATTGAAACATGACACCACAATAACTAATTTCAAAACAATTCCCACCTTTAATGTGACCTATAGCCTGTACAATTCAATTGAAAACATAACAATCTGTTCAGTGAAAACATATGCAAATAAAAATCAGTACACTAAGCCGGTTGAATGAGTGTACACTCCCTTAAACTGATACATTGTATAAGCACCTGTTGAGATGATTACAGCATTCATTCATCTTAGGTTGGAGTCTAACATCATGGCACATCTTTACTTGGCAGTAGTTGCCCACCTTCCTTGCCACAGTGCTACTAATGTGTCAGTTTGTGAGGGCATCTCTTGTGTACAGCCCTATTCAGGTCAACACACAGATGTACTCCTGGATGTACGTCTGGACACTGGCATGCACATGCCCAAACTGTACTTTACATCTTGTGACACCATTCCTTCGTTGATTGGGATGAATGTTTGAGGTCATTGTCATGTTGACAGATAAAAGTCCTCTTCATCTTCAGCTTTCTAGCAGATGACCCACCTCTTTCAATGGTACCAACTCGCACTCGCCCACAAACTAATAAACCAACCACTAAAAGTCCCATCCCTCCAGAAAATACTCCAACCCTACATAACCATGAGACCACTAAGATCCAACCATAAAAACCTCCTACAGGTCACAAGAGCCAATAACTCTGCTTGAGAAGCATTATTCTCCTGCACTATAGCCAAACTCTGGAACTCCCTCCCATCCTCAATTACCTCAGTAACTTCTTGCTCCCACTTCAAATCCTTACTAAAATCACACTTAAAAACTTGCCAGATATGCTCTTGCAACCCCACCTCTAATACCATCCACTCCACCCACCCACTAACTCTCTTGACACCCTGTCAACAACCTACTCTTAGCAAGCTTGACTACTCATGTTCCCAGCTACCTACCACATAATACTAACTTCTTGTAGCAACAACTGCTAATGGCTGTTATGTACCTCAAAAACAGATTGTATCAACTGTGCACTGATGAATCTCAACTATATTTGTAACCATGTTTAGTATATGTCACCATATTTTAAAATTGTACTATGTTCTACAGCTGTTTTATATCTATGTTTTATTCTTGTCTTACATCCTCAGCTGGACTAATGCCTATATTTAAATGCTATGTTTTTTAACTGTATAATGCAAGTAATAATGTGGAGCTTTTCTCCCCGGGCCTCCACTGAAAACGGACCTGTGTCCAGTCAGACTCTTCCAGTCAACAAATGTAAATAAATAAATAATAATAAATAAATAAATAATGACTATAGATTTTAGGACAAAAATGATTTTTATTTGGAACTGTTCATAATTCCCTCCACCTTAACTAAAGGCCAAGTTCCAGCTTAAAAAGCAACCCCAGAGCATGATACTTCCACCACCATGCTTCACCAGGGTGATGGTGTTCTTTTTCTGATGCAAATTGTTGTTTTGGGCCAGACATACCTCTGGGAATTGTGGGCCAAAGGTTCAACATTGATCCTGTCAGACCTTAACACATTTTCCAACATGCTTTTGGGAGACTTGATGTAGTGCTTGGCAATGTTTGTCTGGCCCTGGATGTTTTTCTGTGTATGAAAAGTCTTCCATCTTGCTACCCTGGCCCATAGGCCAGACATATGGGGAATACAGAAGATTGTTGACTCATGTGGTACACACCCAGGACTTGCCAAACATTCCTGCAGCTCCTTCAGTGTTGCTGTAGGTCCCTGATCAGCCTCCATGGCCAGTTGTCTTGTTGTTTCATCCCTTTTGATGGATGTCCAGCTGTTATCAGCGTCACTGTTATCCCATATGTTCTCCACTGTTTGATGACTGTCTGCACTGTATTCCATGGTATATCCAGTGTTGTGGACTGTTTTACTGCTCTTCTTCTGACTGATGACTTTCCACACTGAGATCCCTTTGATGCTTTGTAAGCTCTCTGCAAAACATGGCTTTTGCTTTAGCAGGCAACTGGGTAAATGTCAAATAAATCCTAGTAGAACAGCTGAACATTATTTGTGGGTAATCAGAGTCTCTTTAATTGATAGCTCGTGTGTATCCAAGAAGATGGAATGCTGTGATTACAGCAAGAGGTGCATCAACAAGGTATTACTCTATGTGTGTGCACATGTATGCAACCAGCATATAGTACATATGTTATGTTTAAATTGTCTCCTTTACCAGATTTCTTTGTTTTCAAATAAAATTGTACAGGTCATGGGTCACATTCAAGGTGGGAAACATTTCTGAAATGATTATCTGTGGTCTCATTTTCATACAGCACACAAACCTGGCATTTCGACAGGAGTGTGTACACTTTTGATATCCACTGTATGTAAATGCTCATATAGCTGTTAGTGGTAGGCATGGGCAGAGGGTCATGACACAGTTGGACACTTCTCTGATTACAACCTGATAATCATGCCTATTCTAGTACCCATATCAGTGTCAGGGCGATGCAACAAGCAGTAGCTGTATACATTTATGTCTGTTGTATGCACTGAAACTGATATTACACATTTGTACAACATGCACAATCTATTTACGTTACTGCTTGCAAACAATGTTATTTGTTTTGTGCCTTCCAGCTGAACATATGCATACATACATGTGCCCAGGTGATGCCTAGTATACATTTTTGTTCTATGTTAGTATGTTAGTATGTCACACTGTATTTACAGACTTGCTGCTCAGTCATACCTCTCAACCTGTTATAGCAGGACTTCTGGACAATGACACACATACATGGGTGGCCAAGGCACATCAATATTGACACTGTATTAATATAGCTGCAACATACATAATTAAGTTGATTGCACAGTAGGCTTTGACATCACAGTGATAAAAAAAGGATAATGTCCAACAGTCATAACTAGGCTATTATGTTACAATATCATTGCTCACAGACTTGCCAATGGTTTGGCTGACATAACACGACTGCATGTGTTTGTAACTACAGATATCAGGTACAAATGTGCTTATTGTCCAGCAGAATACTGTACAATTGAATGGTATGAATTCCCTATATCACATGCAGTTCAACACATAATTCTGCAACAGTACTTTAATATGCACATGCTTTATATAGTTCTCTTAGATTTACATGACAAACGTGTAGCATACTCATATTCACAGGTAATATATGGATATGTACAGTAACACTGTAGCTGGCCTAGCAGTGGCACAGTTAGTAGTGGTTGTCATATGTGAGCTGTCCTTTCCTTGGGTAAGTCAGTGACCTGAGCTGTGTTCTATGTCAGAGCAGAGAGAGCCAGATGATATGGCCATAGGTGCTGTTCAGTAGGGCATCACTGCAGCAAGTCTTGTTGAGACATAATTCTTTCAAACTCCTATTTCCCATTAGAAAACCCATATTACATTCAATTACATGCTTACTTGTTTCACATACCTTTCTTTTTTTTACAGTACAGTGGGTTATATCACAAAGTTGCTCCAGTTCTTTTTGTTTGTTCACTATCGACTACTGGTAGACAGCTGGTTTGAATAGGTGGCAGCTTGCCTTTTGTAGGTAATGCTCTTGACCAGGTGATGGCCTGTGCACCAGTTGGTGTTCCCCACTTGCTAATTGCATGCAGAGCAGCTGTGTAGTTCTTCCAATAGCCAATGTCATGGCAACACACTCCTATAATTGAGTACTTCATGTGGGTGTTGTCCCTTTACCCAGCCTGTGAGAAAAACATCCTGGAGTGAGCTACAGAGTGTTACAGACAGCAGGTGGGAATAACTCTTACAACAAGACTTGTGGAGACAGGCCAACTAAATGGTGGAGAAGGTTTCAGACTTAGGGACAGAATGTGAGTATTGCTGTTATATGGTTTGAATACTGCTAGTTTTACAGGGTTTGTGTGTACATGCCAGTTCTGCATGGATTTCAGTCTGACAAAGTTATGTGTCTGCATAGCTCTCAACTGTAGGGCTATCCATATAATGGCCAGAGATTTGCCTGTTATGTTTGGTCTATCCCCCAGACAGGTGTTGTCCTTGGCAAATCAGTGGCATACTCTGCTGATTGCTATCAGTAAATGTCAGCATCCATTAGTGCTTATGACTTCATATCCCTCGGAAAAGATATGTTGCAACTAACCCTGTAACAGCAGCAACTTTCTCAGTGCATAACAGCAATATTTCAAATATGGCCATGTGTTTGGGCCTCTGTCCTCCACTTATATGCCAGCCTTTGTCCAGATGTCATGCAGTACGAGTTTGATAGGTATGGTCTATCATTATTTAGTGCTGTCATTCCTGCTATCATCCCAGTGATATTGTGGAATCTCACACATGTTGTGGGGTAGGGGCAATACATATAAGTGCAAATTTGCATGAATTTCACCATGGGTACAGTAGTGGGTTACAAGGTACTTTTTTAGAAAAGGTCTGTTTCTCAGTTTGATAGCATACTTAGAACCATTGTTATGTAAAGAATCAATTTACATTGTAACATCTGATACGTTATCCCCTAGGGGGTTAACTGAGGAATGTAATTGGAGGCAGTTTAATTAAATACATAATTAAGTGTTAATTGTTTCTTGTATTTAAGGCAAGTATGTTTTGTAATGTTGTTATACTAGAAGGCAAAACACATTAAAACATTTGTGTGGATTACTGGCTGGTTGTTTTTCATTTTACTTGTCTTCAGTCATTTCAGTTATATTGCTGAAAGTTCTGTGTATGTCTGACCAATGTGTATGGCCTATCCTGATTTTGTACCAGAGTACTGTGCAATTATTAGTTGTACTGTGTAAGGAGAGGGCAGCAGATGTCAGTAGCATGGGTGCCTTTGTATTATTACCAATGTGTTTCTATGTCCATAGACGTGTCCCCCCACTTCATCTGTCTTGGTCCAGACTTGTACTGAGGTGTTCTGGGGTCTGACAGCGCTGCAAGTTATTGACAAATAATGTCTCTCTCTCTCTCTCTCTCTCTCTCTATATATATATATATATATATATATATATATATATATATATATATATGTGTGTGTGTGTAGCTCAGATGACGTAGTGGTTAAGTGTTGTGACTATTGTATACAGGTTCCATGGTTCAAGACCTGCAAGGGCTGTTTATTTTGTTGCTGGGCAAGTGTATATGATTTCCTTTACATAACATGCCTATATGTGCTGTCATTACAGTAGCAAGGGGTGTGACTATGCTGTATGGGACACGTGTATACATGGGGGGTTTCACATGTTATATGCACTCACACTTTCATTGTACACCAGCTACACTACCATGGTGACATTTTATTTATCACACATTTTAATATTAAAATAGTACTTTTAACACTGGTTTTCCATATAAAATGTGATTGCCTGTTTTAGTACTTGAGCCTTGGTGGATGTCTCCAGTTTGCACTCAAAGACAGCTGTAGGGTACCTCACCTGTGATCTTATTTGCTTGTGTCTATGTATCTCTGGCCATTGTTAACAGACTGTCAGAACTGTGTAGAAGTCTAGTGTGTATATGTTCTTTGGGTTATTTAAGGTGGGAGGGTACATGTGAGTGTTTTGGACACTTTCTATCTGACTGTGCAAGCTGCTCTGGTCGGGGAGACTGGGGAATGCCATCAGTAGATACTAATATCCCTGTAGTGAATGTCATCATTGCAAATGCATGTGTAGAGCCCCAGAGTTGGACTTGGGTAGTGTTATGTCAGTTTGCTTGTAGTGTGGACAGTGCTTGGAAGTTTAATGTAGTTTTCCTACTGTTCTGTTATGCCCATATATTCATAGGATGTATAGTTATGTGGCCAATACTTTTGGTCTGGTCCCCAACACTGTTGTGTATTCCTGACACATCAGTGGGATGATGTGAGGATTGGGGTCACTACATAATGAGTACTTGAGTCCCAGACTTGTGATATTTC
The DNA here is from genome assembly GCF_019279795.1 of Protopterus annectens. Lineage (NCBI taxonomy): Eukaryota > Metazoa > Chordata > Ceratodontiformes > Protopteridae > Protopterus > Protopterus annectens. The sequence continues at coordinate 374,419,098 of NC_056735.1, forward strand.
TGTCAATATATGTAAGCAGTAACAGTGTTAGTACAACTTTCTCAGCTTATCTACTGATGTAATTTGGATATGTCTCTATTGTCATGCCCCCCACTGTGTTTGGATTGTTCCAGATTCATTGCACTAAAGGGTTCTGAGCATACCTCTCCACTGCCAGGCTGTTTGCAGAATATCCAGGTGTTTGGCCCATACTTTGGTTCTGTTCCACAGTTTATTTGTATTTGTCTGGGAAATCACTGTTATGAACCAAGGATTTATGTCAGTGAATAATGACATACATGTCAGTTCCCATCCTCATATCCTTCTGAAGGTTCTGCTGATGCACACCCTGTTGCTGTGCAACTGTTCAGTTATGACAGCAATATTCTGATTATGTCCCTATATGTGGCCCATTTCCCACCCTTTGTACATTAGTCCTGCACTAAGAGGTTGATAGGTATGGTTCTGAGGTATGGCTGCACTGCATGTTATATAACTACATACATACATACACACACACACACACACACACACACACACACACACACACACACACACACACACACACACACACACACACATATATATATATATATATATATATATATATATATATATATATATATTGATTCACTAGACAATCTCAAAATACTGAAATGTCAAATTTCAGTATTTCGAGACTGAATAGTTGCAATTCCACATACCCGAAAACCCACAACTGCAAAAACCACAATCACGACCATACACACACACACACACACACACACACACGCACACACACACACACATACACACACACACACACATATATATATATATATATATATATATATATATATATATATATATATATATATATATATAAATATATATTATATATATATATATATATATATATATATATATATATATATATATATATATATATCTCTGGGTCTACTTTACATGGGTCAACTTTTTACAAAGTCAACTTTCATATGGCCGAGACCACATGATCGACTTTCAGAAAGCCGACCATGTAAAATAAACACAAAAAAACACAATGAACACTTACCTTAAAACCCCCACACCCCCCATAACTTAAAAATACCAACTCCGAGATCACACTACATTGCAGAAGAGGGACATTTTCCCATTCTGTACTGCACGAAGATAGCAGTTTCCCATGGTCGGCTTTTCAAAAGTCAATCATATGGTCTCGGCCATATGAAATCGACTTTGTGAAAAGTTGACCATGTAAAGTAGACTCATATATATATATATATATATATTCCTTTTTTGATATCTATACATATGTTTATATAACAATATATATATATATATATATATATATATATATATATATATATATATATATATATATATATTCTGTACATATTTTTTATATGTATAGTTCCTTATATCTGATGCATATACTTTTTAATATTTATCTATCACCATACACATCTATATGTGTATATTTATATATACTAAACATGAATGAGGCCACACTGTTTGTTCCCTACTATTCTATACCTGTACTGAATGATATATTTGAAAAAAATTGCATTCATGATTACATCTCAGATGGTGTAGTGGTAAATTGCTCTGCTCATGGTGTACAGGGTCCTGGCTCCAAGACTTGGCAGGGCTGATTATTTTGTTGCTGGGCAGAACAGTGGCTGATGGATACAGAGTGATTAAGGCACTTTTAAGCAGTTGTGAGCAGGTTTGAGTGAGTTTGCGCAGTGGTAAGCGATGCCAACACAGTTAAATGGGAAACTGCTTAATCTGTGTAGGCATTGTTTAGCATCGCACAAACTCGCTTACTGCCACTTACTGCTGCTTATTGCTACTTACTTTTGGTTACTCCCATGCTAATTTCTTTAAAAGAAAAGAAAAAATGGGTGATAGGAAAGTGGTGAAAAAGGGGACACGCAGTGGGAAAAACAGTGTGACAGATAGCTAGGGATGTGCAGGACATGTAGGGAAGGTCCTTACCTGTCCATTTCTGATACAGCAACAGCTGTGCATTTGTACAGAATTTGGAGATGAATATGGACACTCAAACCCCTGAGAGAGGGGACAGGACAACAGTAATGTGTTGTTAAGCCAATTAGACCAGATTACATGTTTCCAGTGAACACATGTGTGAAATGGACAGCTATGTTTGGGGTGACATATTTTTGTGGGAACAGATTGCCCTTTTTATTTTTTTAATAAGGTGAGAGTGGGATGTTGGGGAAGGATAGCAGGTATATTTGGGGAGGTAGGTTGAGTAGGAAGGCAGACAAGACAGACAAAACAGCAGACAGGGGCAGTATATGACATATGTGGGGGTAAACACCTTGGATGGGATGCATGGTTGGGAATTGAATGTCTACGAGCCCCAAATGGATACAGTGTGACTGAGGTCCCCACTCATGGGCAGTCACCATTGCACCTTCAAGGCCCCAAAGGTGGCTGTGCTGGGGGCTGAGCAGGAGGGGCAGGCTGACCTTCAAGATGCGCCACACAGCCCTCAAGCTGCCTTAGCAGATCTCTGAACTCCTTTAGAAGCTCGCTATGCACCAATCCCCAGACCTGACAACAGGTGACAGTGTCCTGTCCACAGCTGCTCGTGGGGGGAACGGACCCCATACCCTGAGGCAGTTTGACCCAAGGTGGTGCAGGACCAGTGGATGAGGAGGTCCAAAGTTGGGTCCCAGATGTGCTGTGGCCTGGTGCCATGGCCAGTTGAGGCATGACAGGTGGATCTGCTAGGATCGGCCTTCCCAGATGTGCTATAGTGTTGCAGTTTGATAACATATGTTGGTTAATCATGAAAAACACATTCCAGGATTAGTTATAACAGCATGCATAAGTATTCCCATTAACCCAAAACAACAGATTTAGAACAGGTGCATAGCAAACAGAACACATGTATATATGGAACCACAGTGGGTATTACAACAGCATGCAGGCTACATTGATAGCAACATGCCACCAATTATAGTATTTGAACAGGGAACATTAATAGTCAAAAGTTTAAATATTTGTAGAACAATAGGACACATGTCCCAACAGTAGGTTTGGTTAAAAACATACCCATTGATTTATGTGTTTAGATTATTGGTGCAAATAGGGCGGGGGAGAGAGATGTAAATTAACAACTGTATAGGCTTCAATTGCTCACAACTTTAATGATCATTGCTCTAATCATTACTCTCCAGGTATTACCTCACTTTACATTGACCTATAGCCTTGGGCTGGGCAGTGTTATGTTTGTACCCCATGTATAATTTCAGCCTTCTTACAGCTAATTAATACTCTGCCTTGATTTCTATAGGTCACCCTGGGTGCTGGTGGTAGTGACCAATAGCTGTGGCAGCGTGATACTTGAGGGACATTTCTTGGAGGACACTACTTATGTACTTATCTTGCTGTCATTTGCAGCTTTGGGCTTGGAAAGTGGGTGTTGTACACAGTGTATAATCACAGCCTTCTTACAGCTAAGATATACCTTTTCTTACCTGGCAGACCTGTGGAGGAAATTTCTGTTGACACTAATTGACTCTTTCTACACATATTCACATATACCTGGGTGAAAATATGCATAAGGCTTACTACCACTCCCGGGATTCAAACCGTTCCTGTTTGTGCATAAAATAGAACAAAGTTTGTGTTTCATCATAATGAGCTCTTGAGAACTTTCTGTCTTTTATTTGACTGTTTTCTGCCTAATACTCTGTTGGTTGTATAATCTGACCTTGTAATTCTGACATTCATGCATGGCAGATAGTTCTTACACTGTGTATTAATAGTTTGACATAGTGCAGTCTGGGAAACACTGGTTAACACAACTTACTATTCAGGTATCAGATCTTGGTGCATGGAACATTTCATACAGTTAATCTCCTGTTTTACAACTCCACAATATTTGTCAGATGAGCCTTGATTATTTAATGCTTTCAGAGCTATAGTTGCTATTCAGAAACTGTACACATTTTGATTCATACTACCACATATCAAACTAAACCTGACTAGTCCGGGGTTTTGAATTTTATTGACAGGTATTGACACTTTTATTGAAATATACCCTGTACATCACTATTACTCTTCTAATGTCTAGTTTATTCATTGCAAACCATACCCATTTTTAAATACTGACAGGTGACATTCTACTCCTTTCTATTTATTTGCCATGAAAACTACAAGCTAGCTTTGTACTCAACAGCCTCGCAATGCAGCCTTAGCAGCCTGCTGGCATGGGTGTCCATGTCCGCAGCCCTTTCATCTGCAGCTGTACAGGAGATAGAGAAACAGTTATGCATACCTATCCATCACATACACAGGCTGGACTTTGGAAAACACTTATTGATACTGATACTTAGACACAGCTGGAACATTCCTCGCCCGTGCATCTTGGACCCACCTATCCAAGAGCTCCCTCTTCCTATGCTTCAAGTCAGCAAAGTAGTGCTGGACCTGCTCACCAGTCCAAGGGATGCCACTGGCACTGGTGAGGTCATGTGAGAGACAGTCCCAGGCCTCTGCTTTGTATTGGGAGCCCTGGTACTGGTCCTGCAGCAGTCTCCCTTCATGGTCTTCTACTAGGAGTCCAACCATGACCCTAGACTCCTGAATACCCAAGCTCTGCGCCCGAAAGCACACACCTTCACCAACACAAGCCATAGTGCCTGCAGTGATGAGCTACAACTGGTTATGGGCTGCATTCCTACCTGCAAGGTTTAAATAGGGCTGATTTCCCACACTTTGCCATAATTGGATGGTTTTAAATATGCTGAGCTAAGCTAATCGATGGGCAAACCCACTTAGCACAGATAGGCATTGCTTAAAGGGGTAGATGCTAAGCACTGCTTACCAGTGCACAAATCCGTTTAGCTATGCTGATTATTGCTAAACACACAAATGTAAGCAATGCTTACTCAGGCTAAGCATAGCTGAGCACAATTTAGAGTTGTTCAGCTTTTATTTTATGGGCTATCAGGATTGTGGGGTTGATTTCTTCTTAACGACATCTTAAGATACGCATGTTTCTCTTCCCTAACATCCTCCTATGGGCTTTCATTACATTATATTCTTTTGTGTCTATACTGTATGGGACACTTGTGTTTATATGGGGGTTCACATCTGTACTACACTGACACCTCACATTTGGACCTGCTACACTACCTTGGTTAACAAATATATATTATTCACTACTTATTTATAAAAAAAAATACTTTTACTGCTGTTTTCACATATAAAAATGAATGGATTGCATTGGGGCTCGAACTGGGAATAACTGAATGCTAGACAAACACTCTAACCACTACACTATTTCACTTTGACTGGTTTGGTTATATGTTTCTATTTAGCTGCTTCGGATGTTTCAGCTATGCTATTTACAGCTGCATGATGCGCACACCCGCTCAGCTACACTTAAACTTTATTGGGGATGGAGAAAAAATATAATAAACGTGTTTTATTTTTATTTACTGTAGGGATATGCACATTGCTTTCTGCATGTTAGGGCAGGACATCTGGGCAACTACATCATACATGGGGAATTGGTTTAAATGTTCCTCCCAGGAACATGCTTACTTATTCGGTATGCCAGCATGTACACTGGCATACCATTCTGGAAATTATCTGTGCTGGACCATTGTGGGGGGCTGTGCTTTTGTGTGTTTTTACTGTATTTTGTCCACGGACACTGTTATATTATGATAACTGTTTCCGTAGACACTGTTATTTGCTTTGGGATTGCCGTACAGCAATTCTAGAGTGAAGGGGGCATGTGCACTGTGTGAGCAATGTGCAGGCATGCCCCCTGCGCTCATACTCAGATCGTGCCCTTGTGGAGAATACAGCAGCACTCCTTCATTAATATGAAAATGCTGTTCTACATGGGCATGATCCACTCCGTGCAGGGATAGCACTATTCCTACACAGAGTTTAATGAATCCTGAGGTAAGTGTACATGTAGTCTACACTTTGTGGTAACCTTTATGAATCCCTGTCAATATTTAAGGCTGCAAGAATATCAGTAGGAAAACTAAAATTAGGAGGAAGAAGGTGTGGGTTATGTCTGTGTTGTCTGTTCACTCAGAAGAGTGTACACTTAGTGTAGGCTTTATTGAATCTGGCCCTAAATCTTTGCTGCATTCAGACCCATATGCAGTATCTCCATACTGTTTAATAAAAATCACTGACAACTGTTTTTGGTGGGCATCTGTAATATCTGTTAGCAGCAGAGCTCTCCTCCTGACATTGCCATTTTTCTGAAGCAAAAAGTGAGAAGGTGACCATGTCATGTAAATACATTTTTTTAACTAAGTTATTAATCTGATAAAGGATATTTTTATGATGACAGCACTCATGAAGAAATAAACCAGATGATTTAAACCTATAAAGTCTTTTTATGATGACAGCACTCATGAAGAAATAAACCAGATGATTTAAACCTACAGAAGGATATCTGTGAGCATTTATTATTTGCTTGTTACTTTTTTACTTTACTAATAGCGGTCAAGAATAGCTTGGAATTCAACTTGAAGCCAGAAGTATAGCTTGCAGGTCAGTTGGATTATTGTCATGTACCACTGATGGTACCACAATGGATCATAGAACCTTGAAGGCTTACATTTCTTTGATTCTTGTTTTTTTTATTTATAAGACAGGCTTTTCAACCCATATCTCAAGTGCCACAGTAATGCTTTTATTAATTGATATGACCTTTTCTTTCCATGATAATGGGATCAGGAAGCGTGCATGCACAAGATCCAGACAATGAAGACAGCTAAGAAAGTACTCTCAATACCACAGTATGCTGATTCAGTGGTTAAGATTTATGCCTCACAGTTCCAGGGGCTCAAGTTCTATGATTCAGTACTGACCTATCGGATACTGTTTGGAGTTACTTTCTCTCCATGTGGAATGGGCTTTCTTCTGTTACTTGGGATCAACTTCTTGGAGCATCACCATGATAGAAAATCATAACACTTAGTTTTACTTACCTTCTGTTCCACTTTTTGTGGCTGGAGTATCAGTTGTCCCATTCTTCCTTACCAGGCCTAGCATTGGTCTCACACTTACTTTTGTAGACACACTGAGACACTCATATATATATATATATATATATATATATATATATATATATATATATATGTAAATATATACATATATATGCCAAATCTGAGACCATACTACATTTGGGAAAGGGCAAATCCGCCATTCCCCGCTGTTCTGTGATCTGTCAAAGAAAAAAGCTGGTAACGTTCTGTTCAATCACCTGATTTTATATATGTACTGACCTTTTTCATTACAATGACTTTACATCTCAATCATGCAATGATGCCCATATATGTGTGTATGTGTCCGCTCATGCATGCGTGTGCATGTGCGTGTGTGTGTGTGTGTGTGTGTGTGTGTGTGTGTGTGTGTGTGTGTGTGTGTATGTGTGTGCATGTATGTCTATACATAGACATAGACAGACAGATGTAGACATATAAACATATATTTAAATAGTTTTGTCATGTTCATTCTTAGGTTCCTCATGCCATCTCCATAACACAGGTCCTGTATCCTTGCCAGAGTCATTTCATCTGCGTATCTAGCTTACACTAGTCTAATATGAAGTATTTTGGTGATTTTTGAATCAGACATGATTGTAAAGTATTTCAAGTGTGTTTGTGATAGACATTAGCCCTCATATTATGACATTAAACTGATTTTTAAATTATTTTGTTAAAAAAATGGAAAGAAACAAATGACATGAAAGCAATAACAGCATTTCAAAAGAGAATATTTTCTAATTTGACAGCTCCCCATACAGGGATTTAAGTCATCTTCAAAAGTACCAAACTTCTCCTCAGTGACCTTAGAATTGCATAATGTAATGTGTAGAGCATCTTTGTCAGAACCTACATTGGCATCATATCCAGAGGGTTTGTTGGTGGATTAGCCTAAAGTCTCCACTCCTGTGAAACAGGCTATACATTCCCAATGATCCTATCTCTCTGCCTCTTCTTAGTCTTTATGAGAACCTCTTTATCATTACTTTATTCATAAAACCATGAAGTAATAGCAAGGACAATGAGAAAGTATCATCCCCATGTTAATAATTATCTGTCATTAGAATGCTGGGCCATGGACCTTTCCAAGTACCACAGACATTCCCTTAAATAAAACAAAATAAGATATAAAGAAGCCCTTTACTTTCAATTTCTAATGATTAGAAGGATGTTTATAACATACATTTTGTTCAATTTCTAAACTGTGGCTGTAAAGACATTTCCTCACAATTGTTAGGTTCTACATCTGACAATATGTCTTTCATAGATGGAATAAACTTTATGGAAGAACTTGTTTTCAACTTCAGGACATCCTTATCTCAAAGTAGAAGATTTAGGGAAATGATATGGCTTCCAAATTCAGAAGGGACCATTCCTCCTGTTTATGATACCTTTCAGACTGTCTTAAAAATTGATAGACTTGGCCCATAGTCAGTATCCACACATGTAAAAGGCTTGGTAGGATTTATAAGACATCTTAGGAGAGACATAGTTCATCTGCTAGTCATGAGGCAACCCCTGCTACCATCTCTCTTCAGCATAATCTCAAAATAGTAAGTCTATGCTTTTAACAAATGTATTATTTGACAAAGTGTCAAGACTCTTAGATAAATATTGTAGGATCATAGGATCCATCTTCTACCCCTTTTTCCCATTTTTGCACATGGGGTTGAGGTGTCCCTTCAACACTGACCATCATCTAGAGCCAAGGTTTAGACCACCAGGTGGCTAGCCCTGCCACAGTAGTTCATCTGCACCCCTCACTCGCAATTTAGAGTATTCAATCCACTTCCTGCATGTCTTTAAAATGTTGGAGGAAGCCAGAGCACCCAGAGGAAACCCATGCAGCCACAGGGAGAATATCCAGACTCCACACAGCAGGCACCCCAGCCAAGAATTGAACCACAGAACCGCTTGCTGTGATGCAAACCACTGCACCACCATAGAATCATAAGAGATAAATAGCAACTGGGCCTAGTGGTCCTTTATGTATTGCCAGCGCCAAACCTTGGGCTTCACAACATTTTTCAAGGACAGACAGCCCAGTCTAACCAAGAGTGACTTTGAGTACACTCCTCTAGTTACCTAATTCATGTTTGAAGGATAATAATGTAATACACTGCTTGAATTGCAGTGGAGGTTTCTTACGGAAAGTGTTGCATGATGAATCTGTCTCACCACCTTGTTTTGTTAATTTGCTGATGCAGATTTAAATCTACAGACTGTGTGTTTGTTGGACTATTTGATTTATAGAGCTGTAGTAGATCTTAGAGTATTGGATCTCTAAAGGCCAAACTGCAAGGATTAGTTCATCCCTGTATGTAATGTTCTTGGAGCTTTTGTCCCCAGGCCTCTGCTGAAAATGGATCTGGGTCCAGACAGACTTTCCCGGTTAACAAATGTAAAATAAATAAAAATAAAATAAAATAAAGAAGTCCATAGAATATTGAATATACAGATAGTGCTTCCAGTCTCTCTTAGTAACCCAGGTGCTTTAAATCCTTTATACTTTTAGCTAGGAACATATGTCGTATCTTCAGTTGTTTGATCTTCAGTTGTTTGATATGCATAGTGAGTTAGATCCCAAAACAGACATTATATTCTACAATAGGCTTACTTAATGGGAAGTATGGGGGAGTAAGGACTTTTTCAGATCTGAATGATAAACCTTTAGAAATCAGCTGTGGTAAGTGGAAGGGATTCCTTACCACAGCTGCAACATGATGGTCAAAGGTGAGGGAATTATCTACCCACCTTTACAGGACTCTTACAACATTTTCATTTTGAAGTGGGATGCTGTCTATACTGTATGCAGATGAGAGGGATTTGGAATCCTTACCAAATGCAATAATATTACACTTTTTGTCACTTAGTTTAAGCCTGTTTTTTGTGCACCAGTTATTAACAAGTAGCTCTGTTAGAATGCATGCATATCAGAGGAGGACTTTAGGATAGCACCCATTTTACAGGCATCCACTAACCTGGTTAATCATAAATCATCATTTGTGATATGAAGATTATAGAAGAAGACATTAAATTGCAGAGGTCCCAGTATAGAACCCTGAAGGACACCACTAGTCACCATAATATTATTAAAGGATGAACCTACCACCCTCACTTTGTTGTTTATGCCTGTCAGCTAATTTGCTAGCCATCTTACCATTTTGAGGTAATTGTGTAGCTCATTTAGCTTATTTAACATGACAGCATGCAATAATATGGTATCAAGTGCTTTGGCCAGGTCAGGGTATGCCATGTGAAAAGTATATCCACTCTTTATGGCTTCTGTTACCCTTTCAATGAACTTTGTAGTTAAAATATTTATATTTATAGCAATTTGACTATCACAGCTTTAAAATGTTTATATCTTTAACTACAGTTCCATTTTACAGTGAGATCAGGGTATATTGCAGAATTTATCTAGAAACAACTCTATAAGTAAAAAAGGAAAAACTCACTGATACACTGTAGATTAAGTGTGTGTGTGTGTGTGTGTGTGTGTGTGTGTGTGTGTGTGTGTGTGTGTGTGTGTGTGTGTGTGTGTGTGTGTGTGTGTGATGGTGTAAGTGCTTGTCTAAGGTCAGCTGTGTGAGGGGTTGCCATGGAACAGTATTAATGTACTGAGGATTTTTAAATGCACCAATAGTTCAGATACATGTTTTGGCTATTCAACTGATGACACTATTATGTATCTTAAAAAGAAAGGAAAACATGGTCTTGATATAAGAAATGTGTAGACCACACCAAAATTTGTGGAAAGGGCAGTCAGCCAGAAATCCTCCAAATGACTACAGGCACTTCTCTTTTTTTACTTCATCAGTTCCCCTCAGAAGGCAGCTCATGGCAGGAAATAATCACAAATAAATGGGTTCTTCAGACAACAGTACAAAGTTATATGATACAACTTACCTGGAAACAACTAATAAAATTTTCTCTTGCAAACACCCCCATATCAGGAATACAAAGCTTTACTTTTAAAGAATCACCTACATTTAAAGAAGGCACTATAGTGGTTATCCCCAGATCAAAGCTTCACTTCCAGATTATGTCTACATAAAATCCATAGAGCAGTCATAGTTGTATGAAGCATGAACAAGTTGGTAGGAACAAGGTCTTTTAGGATTCTAACTCTAAAAACACTGCAGCCTTTTATAGAACATATTTTTTATTTTTTTGTGGCAATGTTGAACTTACAAGATTTCTATTTATACAACTTAATAAGGCCATTTTGCAGATGATATGTCAGATTTCATATCAATTGATATAATATTCAGTCTTGAACTCTGCCTTCTGGATTGTGTATAGCTCCCAAAGTATTTACCAAATGTTCACCTCCAGTGTTTACACACTGCAGAAAGAAAACAATGTGATTTCACCTTATCTGCTGATATGATTGTCTTCTAGTAGCAGAAACATGGGAAATGTTACTGCAGCATGTACAGCTATTTTTATGCAGTCTCTGAGAATAACAATAAACCTCAGGATATAACTTTTGTCTCCTTCAATATCAATAATCTTTTTAAGGATGAATTATAGGTACTGTACTCAAAATTTAATTTGTAGTCAAGACAGAAAGACCATCACTGCTGACAGTACTGTCTCAATAACAGATCATTACAGTTGTTAAAAGTCTTCAGATACTTGCCATCTTGTATAACCTATTCTTTTAATTAAGGCTGTGCATGCATCTTGGAAATCTCTGGAATTGCTCCACATATTCCCAAGAGATACTAATTCCTGTCCCCAATATATATAATGGGAAATTCCTTTTTTGATCAAACTTAACCTCTCTGTGAGGGCTTGTGCCAGTGATGTAGACCAATAGAGGCCTGACTACTGACCAGGTGATTTGGAATCAAATAGTAACTTCAACCATTGATGGCATAATCAGGGAAGGATGGATGTGTTTATTCTGGGGCGGGGGATCTGGCTGTAGCCAGGGACTCATCTTGCTGGAGATTGGTGCATGTCTTCCTGATTGCAAGGTGGGCCACTCGTAGTGGGGGAATAAGTGTGATAGCATGTCAGTGATGCTTGCATCATTCTTGCTCTGCACATTTAAGATATTCTTGTAAATACCCCTGAGCTGCACATTTCATTCTCTTCGACTCTTATCTCTCATCAATGAAGGAGGGGGTGGGCTGTCTCAGAGGTTGTAGGTCATAAGGTTGCCTTCTCCATTTAAGGGGAAGGCCAACCTGCATGGACATAGCAGGATTTTGGTAAGTCCATGTGATCATTCAGAATGCATGCAAGAAAGTCGAACCTGCTCATCTTAGGCCATAAAGACAATGAGATAGTTCTCTCTCTCTGGAGAAGGAGGGTCTGCCTATACTTTCTAGCAGGTTTAAGCTGGGGACCCTTTCCATGAATAAGACTCAATGATGAAACTAAGTAATGAGTCTATGGAGAATAGGACAGGCATGAGCATTGAGCAGAACATATGCAGAGCCAAAAGAGAGAGAGAGAGAAAATATGTGAGAATGTTTTTATGTACTCAGACAGGGGTACAACATTTGAAAATGGACTTTTTCGATTATGATTGGGGTCCACTACAGTAATCTTTTAGCTGAAGGTAACTTATCTCAAAATTTAAGCAATTGATCTCTATAAGAAAAATTTCTTCTCATCAAGATGAAGCAAATGTAGACAGTCTATTGGACACTGATAGCTTTTCAAGACACCTTTGACCTTATCATCATCAGATCAAATCGGACAGGGCAAGGGTTACATGATACATAAACAGACAGAGGGAATAAGAGCTTTCCAACTCTGCAAACAGATGCAGCAGATCTGGAAATAGACTATACATCACAGTCTTTCAGGAAATTGTACAAGAGGTTAGTTGTCCCAGAAGTGGTTCTGCTTGAAACACCTCTCAGTTCCAAACCTTTTGTGCTCTCATTCCTCACTAGATAGTTTGGAGGATTAATGTCTTTTACTTTCTTCAGTCAGACCTTACTGTATGCCTTCCCACCCACACCTCTAATTCAGAAAGTGTTGTACAAAGCAAGATAAGTCTAATCTCGATATAACATCTCACTTACGACCAAGACAACTATGATATCTTTTTTTATTTTCTGAGCCTGACTTCTTTCATGGTCCATGCATCTTCACAAGACCTTACAGACACAAAAGTAAGGCAAAGTTTTGCATTACAATCTCAAGTCATTAAACGTACCAGCCTGGAAAATAGGATTTTAATTCCTAACAGAGAGTCCTTTTACACCCAGATCTTGAATATCCTAAAAAGAAGACAGAAGCCCTAATAGATGAAATACAAGGAAATCTTTAATTAAGTTGAAAAGATTCAGGCATTACACTGTAAAGCAAACCCTTGACCATCTAAACTGTTCTATCACAAGAATCTTGGACTATCTAAATCAATTATTCGGTTAAAGTTGGCCTATTCTGCCACAGATGGACATGTTTCAACAATCTCTGCTCCTTTTCACACTTATCCACATGTAGCTGCAAATCTAATGGTTAAGACTTTCTTGAACCATGTTTTTCATTTAGTACCTCCAGGAGGACTTATTACAACCCCCAACACTGGAATTTTAAATTGAAGGCTTAACACTGACACTTTTTGAACAAGCAGATATGGCATATATAAACTATCGCTCCTGGAAAACAATTTCCCATTGGTTGCTACCTCAGATACAGTAGAAGAATTTCACAGCTGAAAATGCATATGTCTAAGCCATACTACATTCTGTTTTATAATGAAAGGGTGTCTCTAAAAACAATGTTTCATTCATAGAAAAAGTTGAGATAGCAATATATTTGCATTAGTATATTTAATTATGCCTTTTTAATTACCAAAATAAAGCACATCTTTTGCATGTATTGGGCAGTTCATGTACAAGACCATGAAAAAACAGCAATTCAAGAAAACTTGTCAATGCTCTGTATCCTTCAAGAAAAGGACAAGGCTATTCTGTCAATGAAGGACATCTAAATTGCTGGCCAGCTGTATTGCCATTCACTGTGATAAGAAGCTAGACCATACTGTATGCCTTCCCACCCACACCTCTAATTCAGAAAGAAGCTAGACCTTTTCAAGGCATAGTCAGGGCATATTTCTCTATGGAAGCAGCAACTTCGGCATCTTATTTTAGAAATGCTCCTGTACAGGATATTCTGGAAGCTACCACAAATATAAATGTCCATGCATTCAAAAAGCTCTATGAGTTGGAGGAAGAATATAGAGATATAACAGGATCTAGTCTGATTATGATAAAAAGGATCTGGCAACCATCTAGTTCATTCAATAAGGTACGGTATGGGAATCTACCCAAACGTTTTGATTCACTGTGTCAGTGACCTTCACTGAACAGGATAGTAGATCTGAGTAAGACACTTATCATAAAACTAACTCTTTAGATGGTTGTCACTACAACAGTAAAGCTACCCTCCCTCATCAAGAAGGGCAGTTATATACAATATTAGTATAACTGCTCCTTTCTGAAATAATTACTAGTTAGATAGTTGGACTTGTTAAGATATTTGTCTTCAGAAGATATAGATATTTTGCACACAGCAAACATAAATCCTTGTAAGATATATATATATATATATATATATATATATATATATATATATATATATATATATATATATATATTTCTAACACCTCCAGCCAGGGTTACCATTGCTCGCACCCACCTTATCTCTACCCTGCTCTATGCCTCCCCTATCTCTACCAAAATATGTAGAAGTAATCTGAGTAAACTTTCATCCTCCTACAACAATATTGTCAGATTTGCAGCTGGATCCTCCTATAGAATTCATCACTGTATCAACCTGAATCAGCTAGGATGGTTAGAGTTGCCAAATCTAATACTTTTTAATCAACTAATAGTAGCCCATAAGATCCTGTATTTACCTCAAAATACACCCATACTTACTTCCCTAGTCATCCCCTATAACAATCTCAAGACCTTACACTCATCTAATAAACTACTTGTACAAATATCAAAATCCAACAATTCAGCTGGTGACACCTTGTTCTCCAATACAGTAGGTAAAGCCTGGAACATCCTCCCAAGCCAGCTAACCTCAATATCCTCTGCCAGCTTATTTAAAAGCAAGCTCAAACCCTACCTTAAATCACACTGGCTATGCCCCTGTGTTAACCCAGACTAAGCACCAGACCATTAACTAGACTCAAATGATTCCTAGTCTCTCATGATCATGATCTTGTGTTTACTCACTAATTACTAGTGAGCTTAACCTTTCTTAGGATTTTTTTCTCATGTAAATATGTATATACTGTGGAATGATCAACCACCTTCATATAAGATCACAACTTTGGTGATAAAGAACACTATAAATGCATCCTTGTATGTTGATCTTCTATACTCTATCCATTGATCTCTAGTGTTTTCTTTCTTAGGTTTATGTGTGATCTTAGTACCTTTTAATATAAACTAATAGTTGTATCTAGTTTAGTCTTATATTAAGTTTTCTTTCCCTAATAGAATACATAATATAAAATCCTAGGCTTGTAATATGTTATAAAGATTTGTCATACACCATTTCTAATGCAAATGTCTTAGTCTTGTTCATCTATTCTTAGATAAATATTTCTTTCCCTACTGAAATATAAAATATACAATCTTAGGCTTGTAATAATTTTTAAAACTTCTTATGTACCAAATTCTACTGTTAATGTCTTTGTCTTGACCTTTTATTTTGATGTAACTTGTGGAGAATTTCTCCCCGGGCCTCCACTGACAATGGCCATATATCCAGCTGGACTAGCCCAGTCAACAAATGTAAAATACATGTAAAATAAAATAAAATAAAAATAAAAAAATATATATATATACATATATATATGTGTGTGTGTGTGTGTGTGTGTGTGTGTGTGTGTGTGTGTGTGTATGTGTGTGTGTGTGTGTGTGTGTGTGTGTGTGTGTATGTGTGTGTGTGTGTGTGTGTGTGTGTGTGTGTGTGTGTGTGTGTGTGTGTGTTCATAATATAACTAATGCATATGTATATATGTGCATATCTATCTCTCTCTCTCTCTCTCTACATATATATATATATATATATATATATATATATATATATATGGATCTACTTTACAAGCTCAAAGTTTCAAAACTTTGAACTGCAAATGGTCAGAGACCATAAGATTGATGGGGGTGCAGTGGAAATTAATATGGTTTATGTTGTTTAAAGTCAGTATATGTATTTTTTGTGTTTTCAGGCTTTTGAGTTTCAGGCTTTTGACTTTTCAAGCTTTTGTAGTTTCAGTCATATGAAAGGGAATTATAAATATATATATATATATATATATATATATATATATATATATATATATATTGTGTGTGTGTGTGTGTGTGTGCGTGTGTGTGTGTGTGTGTGTGTGTGTGTGTGTGTGTGTGTGTGTACATTGTTCACCTGTGTAGTGTAAATGCATTCAAAGGTAAGCAGAAGACCGGAATTGTTCCTAATAGACAAGAGTGGGACATTTGATGGAAAATCTTGGCATAGAATGGAGCAGAAGGTGAGTACACCTAAATGTTATGATTTGCTGTTACAGTAATCACTCTTCAAATATCTCACCTCATTGTAATTATTTTACACAGCCTGAGTTTTCTACCAAAAACAGACTGGATTTATGGCTACTATGAACTTCTATGCATGTCATGGCTGAAAGGGTCTATGACAAACTACTTTATTTATGTGGTCAGCAAATAAATTAAGTACAGAAAAGTTTGCCTTGAAATATAAAGCCAGTTAATATATAACACAGGAGCTCTACATTTTCAGATAAAACATGTGTTTCTTTGTCCGAGTACTTATTTATGTGTCTGTGTATGCAGTTATGCATGTGTCTATTTGCTTGCTCATTCAGTTATTTTGAGAAAGATGTTCACCATATGAGTAGTCTGATTTGAAGATCCTAAAAGCCACAGGTCAAGTCATTGGCAAGATACAACTGTACAAAGTTATAACCCATGAAAATATTAATGTGGCAAATGCGAGTAACACCTGCTATACAACGTGTATTTAGATTTTAGTTTCTATATACAGCAGAAAGTCACATGCATTAAATAATAGAGATTGGAAAGAAGTATAGTTCTAACAGAATTGCAAAATGTACTGAATGCTTTGAAACACAAACTTACACAATGAATTAATCAAAATTTAGAGTGGTTATAATTAATTGGTGGTTATGACTGAATGTCTACAAAACACAAGACTAAATCATAGGTTATTAATGAGAATAAGTGGACTTTAGGTTGTGTTATGCCTATTACATTTGTCATGTATTTAAAAAGATGTGTTTAGAAAAGCATATCTAAAAAGGAAAAGACTAATAAGGTTTTGATATGTGGATGCGTGGAGTACTCAGAAAGGATATTTTGGTGGTACATGTGCAAAAGCTTGAGTCTTGTGATCTGAGCGAATAAAAGTAAGATAGTGTACATGTAGGGGGTATATAAGTGTGTCTGTATGTGTATAGGTATCTGTATGAGCTTATTTACAAGTGTTGGGCAAAAGCTGCTATGTAAACATTTATATAAAGTTAAGGATAACAGAAAAGTAGCTGTTTCAGTTATTAGGATAATCTTTGTTGGCAAATGTAGGTCACAATGACGGGTGCAATAATCTGACAATAGCACAAACTATAAATTCTGTAGATTGTCTTACTACTGTACTAGTCTTTGGTGAGATATAATACATATTAATCCTAGGTGGCACGTAGTTTCAAAAGGTGAGTTAGTTCCCATTCTGAGCACCCCACTGTGTAGTGTACACTCATTTTTGCTCAACTTCCTTAGGAAGCATTTTATTCCATGAGGCAGTGGCTATTTTACAAAATGTCCGTTCTCTTCAGACTAAGGTGAAGTTAGGCCTTAACAAATTTGTGGCAACATTATTGCATACCTCTCAGTTTACGTTATGAACTATATAGATATTTTTATGAGGGGGACAGTGCTATTCATTTAGTAATTTAAAGGTTAATGAATTGAGTAGGAAGGTGTCTCTGGTTGTGAATGGTAACCTCTTCATTTTATTTAATCAGAGATGTTCACTAGGATCAAGAAATTAATAAACCTGAGAACTTTTGTCAGAATTTTTAGTAAATTGGAATTGCCTAGAGAAAGAAGGGCTGTGATAGGCAATGCATACAGTTATATCTCTCAACATCTTTGCTCATGAAATCCAGACAAAGGCAAAAATAATGGTCCCAAAGTCAGTGATAATTTTTAAATATTACTTTAATTCACTTAAAATGTTCATACAATATGTTTTATATCAACATGCATTTTCTTAATAACAATAGCAAGCAGGAAACTCTAATTTGTTTAAGTACTGACTGATTGTAATCCTCTGTAATTTATCTGAAAATTAAAAAAGTTGTGAGAATCAAGGCCAGATCATGAGGCAAAATCAGGGATGTGCTGCAAAATCAAGGACAATGGAGAAGTATGCATACTCTAGACTAGGTGACAGGATATGTACTGCATTAGCCCTTCTTGCTTCAGTAGTAAAAAAGTGTGTTACTTTATGAGATTTTTAGTTGATTTAACACTTTGGCTGGAGCTCAGTGTGTACATTGAAAAAAGAAATGTGTCTAATTGTATGCCAAGGTGACTTTAGTGTGTGTATACAATTACCAGTAGAGTGGGTCCTTAATAACAAGTGCTGATGATGTATTTTTATCATACCAAATACCATGACAGGAGATTTTTGTGGATTAATAGGCAGCATATTTTTGACCACACAGCTCACCATAGCAGCAAAGTATTCTTCTAGCCCATTATTTAATGCTGTATTGTCTTTGCTCATGTAATAACAGTGATGTCTGCATACAGAGACCATGAAATGTGGTGCATATCCCAGGGAGTTTTGTAATAAAAAAGAAAACAAGTCAGTCAAGTACAGATCCTTGTGCCACATCTTTTGTAAAGGTGCCAGCATCCTGTGAGTGAGATGAAGCTTAAGAATGAACATTTTGTTCAGTACAAAGTTCACAAATCATGGTCAGTCTTTAATGGTATAGCATATCTGCCTTATGGTAAGATGATAAAAATAAGGCAAACCTGTAGTAATTGGGCAAATTTTGAGAGGAAGCAAATAATGTATTTTTTGTGTTTTGGTCTGGAGGGCACAGTTATAAGGATTTGAAAAAAAAAGTCTATTGGGAAATTTGCAATATTAGTAGACATGAGTACATATTCAAAAATACCTATCTTGGGTTACGATATTTGAGGCAAAAAAGAAAACCTGAATATATACACCACCTAAATGTTCTGAAACCTTGGAGGGAAACTAAGGTATTTGTAGTAAGCATGTTTGCAGAAGAAGTTAGAGCTCCTGTGTATCTCATTAACTCAAAATAGGGGAGATATGTTAGTATTGTCTAATTCTACACAATACTGAAACAGTGCCTGAAAGTAAGTTTGAAGCCATACTAGATACCAGAGTCCCAGTGTCAATGTCTTAGGGAAGAGTTGAACAAAATGTCACACAAGAGTCTCAATGTGAGTAGAACAGTAAGTCCCATTGTACAGGTGACCTCCAAGCCTGATAGGTTAATAACATTTTGTAATGACTTTAGAAAATTAAATTAAATTATATATACACATATATATATAGGGGCAGCCATGGTGGTGCAGTGGTTAGCATTGCCACCTCACAGCAAGAGGTTCTCCGGTTCGATTCTCAGCTGGGGTGCCTTCTGTGCGGAGTCTGCATGTCCTCCCTGTGGTCACGTGGATTTCCTCCGGGTGCTCCGGTTTCCTCCCACATCCCAAAGACATGCAGTAGGTGGATTGAACACTCTAAATTGGCCCTAGGTGTGAGTGTGTGCCTTCTGTGGAAGGTTGGGCGCCGGGCTGGCAACCCGACACTGTAAAACTTCACTGCCAATCATGAGCGGACAGATGATCCGCTGTGGCGACCCCTAATTGGAAAAAAGCTGAAAGAAGAAGAAGATATGTATATATATATATATATATATATATATATATATATATATATATATATATATATATATATATATATATATATATATATATATATATAAATATATATAAACACTTAATAATCTCAAAATTCTGAAATACCGAATTTCAGAATCCCAAGATCATAAAGCCGAAAGTTCTAAATACCAAAACCCCAGAAGCGCGAATTGCAAAATCCCTACGTTCGAAGATGTTGAAGTAGCGCTTCTGGTGTTGCAGTGTTTGAATGGAAGTCCAGGTAAGTATGTATGTTTAAGGGTGTTGGTTAGGGGCTTTAGTGTGTGTCAGTGTGTGTTGTGACTGTGATGTGTGTGTGCAAGGAGAATGTAGGTGTGCGGTGGTGTTTTCGTGTGTTTGTCTGTGTAGTATGACCCTGGAGTTAGTATATTTAAGTAGGGGGGTGGGGGGTGCAGGGGGGCTTGCCACCCTGCTTGTATGTAGCTTCAGAAAGCTTCACAAGTAAGACAGGTGCAAAGAACCAAAAGATCAAACTGCAATTCAAAAAATGGGTTCAGCATCAAAAGAGTGAAATATACGGTTTATTCCAAGAAAAATCAAACCTGTTTCGGCACTTTAGCCTTCATCAGTGATACATCATTCTATAGTACAAAACACAAATTTATACTGCCAGCATTCATTAGATAATTAGTTAATTAAAGTGTTAAACACGCAGTATGTAATCATTTAAAGGCACAGATATTTAGTCATAAATATATATGTATATATATATATATATATATATATATATATATAAACAAAAAAAGAGACCCTGTATAACATTAAAAAGTATATATAGTTATTCATACAAAAAAATGAATAACAAATCTAGAAAAATATATATCAGCTTATCCTTAATGTCTTCACAAATGATCATTAAGACCTGGTGTAAGCAGAGCCCCTAAGTTAATTATCCATCTTTTTTCCATATTATTCAATATGCTGTGCCAACCCTGTTTTTGTGATCTATCCCCCCATATTTTATCAATAATGCAGAAATGAAATACACCTGATGTATGTATACAAACATGTCTATAATGTGCATTGGTCAAACGTTTATTCCGAATGTCTCCCATATGTTCTGACATTCTTATTCTGAAGGTCCTAGATGTTTGACCAACATAAAATGCGGAACAAGAACAAGTGGCCAAACAGACCACCCAGTCTGTTCCACAATTATCAAAATGTCTGATTTTATACACAGATTTCATATTTTTGCTCGAAAATTCCTTAGCTTTATACATATATTTACAAAAAGAGCAGGGCCCGCAAGAGAATGAACCCAACAATCTGTCCCCTAAGATGGTTAATTGTTCTGACTTAGAATGCTGTTGCATTTTGGATTTATAATGATTAAAATAAGATATTAACATTCTACCTCTACAGTATGAAAATTTACACTGCTCAGTGAGGATATTAGATAAATCCTCAATGGCCAGAAGAATATTCCAATTTTTGTCAATAGCATTTCTAATGGTATGTATACTTCTGCCATATGTTGTGACAAACCTGATGGTACTGTCTGATTTCAAAGTTTTGTCACAATATGTCAATAATTGTGACCTATCCTGCCCAGTAGCCCAACTACAAGCTGATGAAATGTATCCAGATTTATAGCCTCTAGCCTTAAATCCATGTATCAGATCTTGTTTGTGATGTGCATAATCATCCTCGGAGGAGCAGATCCTTCTAACCCGAAGGAATTGTGACTTGGGGATATTCCTTATAATGTGATTTGGATGTAAGCTGGTAGCTTCCAGGAGACTGTTGTACTGAGGATATTTGCGGAATACCTGAGTAGACAAAGTATTGTCCGCATTCCTGCTGATCCTAACATCTAAAAAGTGAATTTCTTGATAATCCATGTTAAGAGTAAATTCAATACCCCACTTGTTATTATTGAGGTATTGAACAAACTCAAGAAGATAAGTAGTATCCGCTTGCCAAATCAGCCAACAGTCGTCCAGGTATCACCGCTAAATATCCATATCATTCAGGTATATATTGTGAGAATCATTATATATAAGGATATCCTCCAAGTATTCCATAAATAGGTCAGCATAAATGGGGGTGAAAGACGCCCCCATAGCTGTACCTTTAACCTGACAATAACATTCTTTCTGAAAATAAAAGATGATTTTGGTGAGGACATGTTCCGCCATACAGACTAACAGAGTATTAAACCCCACAGGGTATAGGTTTGCCTTATTCAGCCAGTACTGAAGAGCCTCCAGCCCTGCCCAATGTGGAATATTTGTGTACAAGGCAGTAACATCCAAGGTACACAAAATCCACTCAGGTTCCAAATGAATGTCATTAATAATTCTAAGAAATTCTGTTGTATCCTTTAACCTAGATCTAATCAAGGGTAGGAGTGGCTGCAGATATCTGATGAGGAATTCTGATAAAGGCTCCGTAAGTGAGCCTATACCTGAAACTATTGGTCTGCCAGGTGGTTTCTCTAAACTTTTATGGATTTTAGGCAGCAAATACAATATTTGTTTCTGAGGATCATCAACTTTCAAATGTTGTAAAACAGATGTACTAATTATTCCTTCCTCAGCAGCCAACTCCAAAAAGGAATCAATTTCTTTTTTGAAATGACTGGTCAAATCCAAGGGCATGGGCATATAATAAGTTGTCTGTAGGCCTCTGTTAAATAATATTCCATGTCCATGACTACAGCTGCTCCCCCTTTGTCAGCTGGAACAATAACTATATTATGCTTATCTTGAAGCTCATGAAGTGTTTGTTGTTCAGCCTCAGATAAATTGTGGCCCAACATACGAGGCTCATACCTATGAAAATGTAGATCTTTAAGAACAGATTTTTTTGAAAAATTGCAACATATCTATCCATAGGAGGTTGAAAATTGGATATTTTGAACCTAAAATCAGTAGATGATTGAGAGGTGTCCTGTGAACCAAAAAATAGTTTCAAGTTTAACAGCCGACAGAATGACAAAACATCTTTAACCACAGAATCTTCGTGAACATAAAAACCTGGAACATATGTTAATCCTTTGTTTAAAAGTTTAATGGCAGTTTCGGACAATGTAAAAGCAGAAATGTTAAGGACATTAGAGCATTCTATTGTTTGGGGATAATCATTTGCAGTAATGTTTCCAAATTTTCAACACTTGTTATGTTTTCTTCCACCTCTCATGACCTAGATCTAAAGGGGCCATAACATTCTTCTGTTTTTTTTGTGGGCTGGGAACCCCTGAGTGAGCCCTTGCTCCATTTTAGCCATGGAGGATTCCTCCTCTGATGGTTCATAGGTAGGTACTAGGCTATCGGCCCTGGGGCCTATACAAGCCCAGCCAAAAAGGTACCCTGGCTTTTGCCACCCAAGAAAATTATTTTCCTGTGCTACTGTCGAGCAGAGCCACAGAGGTGATCCCCAGGGTGAATTTCTTATTTCCCATCCAATCATCAAGATTTTTCTTGAAGAGTGCTAATGAGGAGCTTTGTTTGATATAGATAGGTAGTTTATTCCAGAGTATGGGAAGTCTCTGAGAAAGGAATCTATCCCTCCAGCATGTTCTGTTTATTGTGGTGACAAGGTTTAGGTCCCTAGAGCATGTAGCTCGGAGGGATTGGGATTTCTTTAAGTGGAGCATGTCCAACAGCTCTGGGTTTGACATAGCTTTGTATGTTAGGCAGAGATCACCTCTGAGTAGGCGATATGTGACGGAGTAAAGCTGGAGTTTTTTGAGACGGTCTGCATAGGGCATCTGTTTGAGGCCGGTAATCCTCTTTCTGAGGTATTTCTGTGGCCTTTCTAGTGGTTGTAGATGTCTTGTGAGGTACATACCAAAAGCGGCATTGTACTCTATAATGGGTCTAATGAGTGATGAGTAGAGGGGAACAATGACCTCTTTTTTTCTGGATGAGAAACCTTTTGTGATGAGGTGTGCCACATAGAAGGATTTCCTGACTACCGTGGCGATGTGATTATCAAAGGAGAGACTATTGTCCACCTGTGTCCCAGGGTCTCTTATCACACTTTCAGTTTTAAGTATACTACCGCCTATGTTGTAGTTCATGGGTACAGAGTTTTTACCAAAGGGGATGACAGTGCACTTTTTGGAATTGAGCTTGAGGCCATGGCTTTGACACCAGGCATCTGTCTCAGTGAGGCCCTTTTGTAGGATGTCCACATCATTAGGAGTTTTGATTATGGCTCCTAGTTTGCATTCATCTGTGAAATTCATTAGCCAAAGACCTTCTGTGTTAGTCTGTACTTCAGAGAAGTAGATACCAAACAGGAGAGGACCCAGGACTGAACCCTGTGGTACTCTACTTGTCACTGGTCTGAAGTCAGATTTGGAGTCTGCTGGTTTTACAGTGTGGGTTCTGTCAGTAAGCCAGTTGGCAATCCATATTGTGACATAAGGATTTATACCTAATTTAGTGAGTTTATCTATAATTCCAGAGTGGAGGATGGAGTTGAAAGCCTTGGCAAGATCTAGATAGGCTGTGTGAACCACCTTATCCTTGTCTATGGCTTTGGTGACTGCTTTGAAGAAGTCTATCAGGATTAGGAGACAGGATCTTCCTTTTACAAACCTGAACTGGGTGGGATCCAGAGTTTGGAGATTACCAATGTCTTTGTTTATAAGTTCCATGATGATACATTCCATGGTCTTGCAGACTAGGCTCATCAGGCTAATGGGGCGGTTGTTCCCGGGGTTCATGGTGGCACCCCCCTTGTGGAGTGGGATAACCATTACTGTGCACCATTCAGCAGGCACATAGCCTGAGGTGAGGTGAGGCTATGATTGAACATGGTACTTAGGTGGGGTGCCAGTTCATTCTGAAGTTCATGTAGAATGCAGCCTGGGATGTTGTCTGGTCCCATGGATGCTGTGTTCTTGGCTTTGGAGAGTGTGGGTTTTACCTGTGCAGCCAGGATTACAGGACCTTTGCATTCTTCTGGTATAGAGATGGGCTCTTTAGGGGGTGAAAGGGGGGTAAAGTTAGCACTGAACCTATCTGCCAGGATGTTGGCAATATCAGTTGGGTCGGTATATTTAGTGCCATTGTGCTGTAACTCAGAGCAGATCTGAGTGTTGCCATTGAGATTCTTGACATAGCTATAGAATGCTTTGTGGTTGTCTTTAGAATCAGTGGCAATTTTGTTTTTGTACCTTGCTTTGGAGGATTTTATCAGGGATCGCAGCTTCTTACTGAGGCTGACCAGGGAGCTCATCCACTCGTGGGATTTTACTCTCTTTTGCAAGAGTTTCTTCCTTCTGTTGTACAGTTTGTTTATGGCAGGGGACCACCAGATTGGCTTCCTTTTTTGCAGGATAGCATCTTGGTTCTGTTTGGGATAGCACAATCCATGCACTCATGTAAGTGCTTATAAAGTGCAATTGTGTAGGATTCAGTAGTCATAACTGTATTGTCCATCTGCATGGGTGTCATGAAGTTCAACACTTCTGTCTTAATAAGCATGAAGATGGCTTTGGAGAAATTTTTTACCATGGTTTCCTTAATGGGGGGTGGAGGCAGGATGTGGATATCTAGGGTAATTAGCTTATGGTCGGATCGGACCAATGAGGCATTGACTTCAGGTGTGGAACACCGGTCGCTCGTATTGGTAATGACTAGATCTAGGATATTGTTGCCCCTGGTGGGGGTGTGGATAAGTTGATCCAGGGCATTGGAGTTTATGAATTCCAGAAAGCGTTGAGCGAAGGAGTTGGTACATTAGTAGTTTTCCCAATTAATGGTGGGGTAATTGAAATCGCCCATTATTAGTATGTTTGGTTGAACCCTAATATTTTCCAGTACATCAAGAAAAGAGGAGTGGGAATCCTGTGACATGGTGGGTGATTTGTAGCAAGCTACAATTTGGATTGCAGTTTTGCCCAGAGTTAGTTGCACTTGGATAACATCAGCTGTATTATGCTGAGCAACTAGCCTGGAGGTGTCGATATCCTTAATGAATATGGACACACCTCCACCTTTGGTGTTCCGGTCCAGGTTACATGGTCGAAATGTGTGGTATGAGTTATAGCCTGGTGGTGCAGGGGTGCTCTCTGGACCCTTGAACCAGGTCTCAGTCACTGCACAGATATCGATGTTCTCCATTTTAAGGAGTGCCTCGAGTGAGTGCATTTTGAGATTTAGACTTCTAACATTGAGTAGCATCACCCTCAGTTTTTGCTTGCCTGTTCCTGTTATGGTGGTGAATTTGTCATTTGAACCTTGCCTAAAAAAGGCACTATAGGGGTGGCAAGAACCTTTGCCAGTATCTGGAATCCCAGGGGTGATAGGTGCAGGCCATCTCTGGCAAAGCATTGTGGTCTGTCGACCATGTCATCCCAGACAGAAAGACACTGGATCCCTTTAGAATGGCACCAGAAGCTTAGCCAATTGTTGAAGTCAGTCATTTTGTCCTTGTACTGTGGCATCATTCTGGGTGATGGCAGAATGCTACTCAGGGCTAAGGTCATACCTGCCTGGGCTACAAGATCAGAGAGCTCTTCCATATCTCTTTTCATGTAGTCCAGGGAGTACGTCTCAGGTCGTTTACACTAACATGGACAATTACAGAGTCATATTTGTACTTGTTGTGGAGTGACCTGAGTGCGTGGTTTATGTGGCAGATCCTGGCACCTGACAGGTAGCTGACAGTAACCTTCTCCTTGTTGAGCCTGGTGAGTGGGACATCAGTGTGCCTGACTATAGAGTCGCCTATGACTAGTGTGTTGGGTACATTGTTTTGCCTTATTGGCTGTGGTTAAGTGGCACACTGAGTCTGCGGGCTATGTGTCATTTGGGTTGTGCTGGGGGGTGGAGATTGCTTGCATTTCTGCTTTGGAGGTCTCTGTTGCTTGAGCAGATTATTGTTGAGAGGCTCCACAAATGTTTTTGTGTTTCTATGTGTGGATTTTTGGGGGTGTAGATTTAGTGAGACTATGTGATGAGTGTGGTGTGGTGCAAGTGTTTACCTTCTCCTCTTGACTGTCAAGTTCAGTCTTGATTGGAGAGAGCTTTACCTCCAGTTTGGCTAGATAAGTGCATCTCTCACAGGTTGTAGTGTTGGGTGGTAGGAGGAGAGGGTTGTCTGTGTACATGAGGCAATTTCTACATTGCCCCAAGATGCCTAGATTCATCAGATAGACAGGAGAGAACACTGGGAGCTGACCCTTGGACATGCCTGAATAAAAAAACTATTTTCCTCTAGATAAGTGAAGAAAGTGAGAACAAGAGCTGTCTTTCTCTAAGCAAGTGAGGAAAGTAAGTACCAAAACTGTTTTCCTCTAGGTAATGAGGAAGGTTGAGTGCTGTAGTAATTAGTAATTAGTCTGCTATAATCGGATTTAGATTTTTTAAGTATTGATCTGGGTCTTTTTCTCCTGGGCCTGGCCATCCTATTCTCCCCATCTGAAAAAGTAAAATTTTTCTTAGATCCAAAGGGTTTGCCCTGCTCATAATCCCTTAGATCCCTTTGAAATTTGTGCAGTTTTTTGTTTCTAAAATTTTTTTCCATAGCTAGTAGATCCTTAGATAATTTTTGAAGGCAGTCCTGATATACTTTCTGACTTTCATACACTTTAATATCATTACAAATCCATTGTTTCCAATGTATTAGTCTGTATTGAACATTCATAAAAAAATGATAATATTCTAATAAAGGACATAGTTGTGTCCTGCTGTGCTTGTGTCCATTGGTCATGTAAGATTTGGCCAGGATTACTAACATAGGGTTGTAACCTGATTCTAAGGCCCCTGGGAGTTATGTTTTTGGCCTCATAGGCCTTAAACCGTTTAAGATGCCACACTGAATTACATAGGCTTGTCATACTTTTTGGTAACTGTGAAAAAAGATTTCTGCATTCATCAGCCGGATCCCTACTATCCCCTATGTCAGAACCATCACCTTCATATATACCAAATAATTGGAGATCATTTTTATCGGCAGATAAACTCTGTAATATGGTCTCCAAATCCATAGTAAATAGTTTTTTTGAAAGGAAAAAAAGGTTCTGATTCAGTAACACAGTCTGAGAGCAACAAAAAATAGTTCCAATTGGTCTATTTAATTAGTTTGAGCACATACACCAAAGGCCCCTATCTTATATGTAAATCCGATGATGTTAGTTACAAAAATGTATACATTCACAATGTGTTTCACATACAGGAAATTCAACTGAAAAATCACTAACAAACATCCTTCATATTAAGTCCTAATCCAAAATACCACATATTATTTTTCATAAACCTCAGTTTTGACCAATGACCAAGATAAACCTGCTCCTTTCCTTCTATTAATTAAACAGCAAATAATACAAACAGTGTCATTCAAAAACATTCAAGAACATTTTCCATTGACTATGCACTCTATAGGTTAAATCAACAAGTTTGCATATGAATCAGTCCGATAAAGTCCGTGATTCAGCAGGAAAGAAAAAATGTTCACATTACTAGTCAAACGTTTGCCAATATAATGTCCAGCAAATCCAAAGCGACCCAAAATGCCACAACACTCCTTCTATCCTGTTGTTGTTACCTTAATAATCTAGGACATCAGTTCAAAAAACAAAACCTTACACATACACGATTCACCTAAATTATAATGTCAAACAATTGTACACCACAATGACCCTTCGATCCAATTGTCCCGATCCAAGTAAAAAATAATAAATGATAAATCAAATGTCTGACAAAAGACTCACGCATATGGCATCCAAACCACAAATTGTAGCTTGCACCACAATTACCCTTCGATCCTGTTGTCATCAAGCCACTGTTTTCATAAAGAAAGTTGAAAGAACATACACAGAGAACGCCCCTGTATATTGCACCAAGCTGAAAAAAAGGCCAACGGAAATATTTTCCAAATAAAGCGTAGCGTGAGTCCAAGAGATTGAAGTGATACTATCATTGCCCAAATGCTCAGTGATAGTAATTTTCAAAAATCAGCCGAGCACAAAGTATATAAACAGTCCCCCATCAAATTGTAGCTTGCACCATAATGACCCTTTGATCCTGTTGCCATCAAGCCACTGTTTTCATCAAGAAAGTTGAAAAAACATACAAAGAGAACGCCCCTGTATATTGCACCAAGCTGAAAAAATGCCAACGGAAATATTTTCCAAACAGAGCGTAGCGTGAGTCCAAGAAATTGAGGTGATACTATTATCGCTCAAATGCTCAGTGACAGTAATTTTCAAAAATCAGCCAAGCACAAAGTACATAAACAGTCCCCCATCAAATATAATGATGAAGGTTCAGAAGCTACAAAGATCCTTCGATCCAAAACAAGGCATTTGGTGTTGATAGTTCACTGGACACTAAAGTAAAAAATAACAGGCCACAATATAACAAAAATCTGAAAATGCTGAACTCATTCCTTCTCCATGAATCACGGTAGAATACCCATTCCTCAGGAGATAGTATCCACATATGCAAGAGAGGGGTGGTCTATTTGGCCACTTGTTCTTGTTCCACATTTTATGTTGGTCAAACATCTAGGACCTTCAGAATAAGAATGTCAGAACATATGGGGGGACATTCAGAATAAACATTTGACCAATGCACTTTATAGACATGTTTGTATACATACATCAGCCGTATTTCATTTCTGCATTATTGATAAAATACAATAGATAGATCACAAAAACACGGTTGGCACAGTATATTGAATAATATGGAAAAAAGATGGATAATTAACTTAAGGGCTCTGTTTACACCAGGTCTTATTGATCAATTGTGAAGACATTAAGGATAAGCTGATATGTGTTTTTCTAGATTTGGTATTCATTTTTTGTATGAATAACTATGTATACCTTTTAATGTTATACAGGGTCTCTTTTTTGTTTCCATATATATATATATATTTTTTTATATGACTTAATATCTGTGCCTTTAAATGATTACATACTGTGTGTTTAACACTTTAATTATCTAATGAATGCTGGCGGTATAAATTTGTGTTTTGTACTGTAGAATGATGTATCACTGATGAAGGCTAAAGTGCCAAAACAGGTTTGATTTTTCTTGGAATAAACCGTATATTTCACTCTTTGGTGCTGAACCCATTTTTTGAATTGCACCCTGCTTGTATGTAGTGTAGGTTTGTGTGTTTGTGTGTGGGGGGAAGGTATATGTTTGTGTATGTGTGTGGTGTCTGGTTAATGTAAGATTTGCGATTTCACAATTAGCACTTTTGGGATTTCGGTATTTAGAGCTTTCAGCTTTATGGTCTCGAAATTCTGAGATTCAGTATTTCAGGATTTCGGGATTATAAAGTGAAGATATATATATATATATATATATATATATATATATATATATATATATATATATGGTTCCCTATCAGAAGCCTGAAACACTATAAGCCTGAAAATCAAAATCCTGAAACCAAAAGCCTGAAAATTCAAAATCCTGAAAACCCAAAATCTTGAAACTCAAAATCCTGAAAAGACAAAATGGACATACTGACGTCATTGTGGCTTTGCTATTGTTAGCCCTGTGGTGTTAGGTCATGCGTTGGGTTCAGGTAAGTGTGCGGTTGGTTTTCTGTTAGGGAGTTAGGGTTAGGCAGGTTAGGCATGTATGCAATAGTGACAAATATTAGGGTTAGGGTCAGGGTCAGTTGGCAGATATTAGTGTCTTTATAGTGACATATTAGCATTATTTGTGATAGTGTTTCAGGCTTCTGATAGGGGAACTATATATATATATATATATATATATATATATATATATATATATATATATATATAGGGTCTACTTTATAACAGCGAACGATCAAAAGATCCAACGCTGTTATACCGACCCCTTAAAGTCAAAAACTAAAAAGAGTGAACAACCAGAACAGCGATTTCTTTCCCAGGGAAAGAAATCACTGGGCCAGCTGTCCAGGTTGTGCCGTTTCCTCCACTGTAGTGCGGTCTCGCAGTTGGTATATTTAAGTAGGGGGTGTGGGGGCGAAGCCCCCACTTAAAATAGTGTTTAGTGTGTTTTATTATTATTTTTTTTTGGGGGGGGGGAACAATTTCTTTCCCTGGGAAAGAAATCGCTGTTCTGGTTGTTCGCTCATTTTAGTTTTTGACTTTAAGGGGTCAATATAACAGCGTTCGATCTTTTGATCATTCTCTGTTATATATATATATATATATATATATATATATATATATATATATATATATATATATATATATATATATATATATATATATATATATATATATATATATATATATATATATATATATAGTTTCACTTTACAATCCTGAAATACTGAAATATTGAAATTCAATATCTTGAGACTGTAAAGCCGAACACTGAAAAACCCGAAACCCCAAAAGCGTGAAATTCAAAATTGCGACTGCCCACATACACACACTCCACACACAAACAAGCACACATACACCTTCCTCCCTACACAGAAACCAACAAAACACACACAAATACAAGAAAACAAACACACGCGTGGACCCTACATAAAAGCAGGGGGGAAGCTAACTAACTCCGAGGTCGCACTAAAACGACAAACACACAAAAACCCCCACTACACTTTCTACATTCTCATTGCACAGGCACACATCACATATATACAAGTACCACCACTCTCAGCACTTATAGACTCACAATCTTACCTACCTATGCTAACCCACACCTCAGAACTACAAACACACTCCCAGACACTAAAATCCCTACCCAAAACCCCTAGTAAAACAACACTTACCTGAA
This sequence comes from Protopterus annectens, assembly GCF_019279795.1. Lineage (NCBI taxonomy): Eukaryota > Metazoa > Chordata > Ceratodontiformes > Protopteridae > Protopterus > Protopterus annectens. The sequence goes on from NC_056735.1 coordinate 374,450,814, forward strand.
TCTCCAACTACATCTACATACCAGACCGCACATTACGAACACAGGGAATCCCACGTCATGTACACACCTCCACAACCACATAGTCAACATTTCCGTATTCAGCATTTCCGTTTTCAGGATTCTGCACTTTCGCGCAAGTGGATTTTCAACACTTCGGTCTCGAGCTACTGAATTTTGATATTTCAATAGTTCTAGATTCTGAAGTGAAACTATATATATGTGTGTAAATATATATATATATATATATATATATATATATATATATATATATATATATATATATATATATATATATATATATATATTCATCTTTTATGCCTCAACTAGTTAAATTGATCAAAACTTGTGAAAGGTTAAGTTTCTTTCCATTTTGTACCTAACCATAGGCTATTCGGAAATTACACTAGCCATGAATGCTAAGGAAGTAAATGGCATTTCCACATCAGAAGGACATTTTCACTATAAAGTCCTGCCTTTTCTGCACATTCCAGAGGTTGATAGAGAAATTCTCAGGCCTCACACCACTGCTGTTTGAACAATGTAATAGGGTAAGGGTTAGTAAAGCCATAGGCTGAAAAAGATGAAGGTGTAGAAAAAATGGTCCTCACCAACTATGAAAAAACAAGTTAATGCTTTTATTTTTAATAAATAGCTGTTATTGTAAATTTATTCTTAACTTTGCTACCATTGCTTGCCCTCAACTAACCTGGTCAAAGGTAAGTCTCATTTGAAAGTTAGGTGATCATATGAAGCAAAACAAGACTTAAGGAGATTTAAAGATAAATTATGTTTGAAATCAGTACTGATGTTCCCAGATTTTTCTAAATAATTTGTGATTTACATGGATATGTCTGAAGTAGGGTTATTTGCAATCTTATCTCAAGTTACGAATGAAGATAAACATGTCATACGTTACATCAGCAGGAGGTTTAGTAAGGCTGAGAAATACAATTCAACAATAAAAAGAAAATGCCTTGCAACAAAATGGTCCCTTACCACCCTAAATTATTTATTCCTTGGAAAGGAGATTACACTGATAACTGACCATACTCACTTACAGTGGTTATACAGACCAAAATATTGTAATTCAAAGCTAACACACTTGGCTGTAATTTTTCTTCCATTACATTTCAAGGTCCACCACTCTTTTCACTGTATGCACTTAAAGGCAGATGGCTGTGTAGAGCCAACAGCCCATTTGCCAGGGCTAAAATCATTGGTTTTATGCTCAGGAGGAGGGTAGCCCTTTAAGATGGAAAACAAGGAAATAAGGTTTATAAAAATCAGCTGCCTTTGAGTCTATGTCAGAATAATTATCTCTTCTAAGAGGTACAGTCCAGATTCTTGACCAAAGAAGTTAGTAATAGTCTGTAGAGGATTCTCTGAGAAGCTGAGCATGTGATGGAAGCTGTCCCTAAATCTGAAAGAGGAAAAGGAGCACTACTCTATGGTGAAAAGGGAAGAAGGAACAGGAGAGTTACTCTATACAGCAAGGTTGATAGAATTACCCTGCCCTGTTGGAAAGAAAGGAGTACTTGAAGGCATAAAGCTGTTTAAACATTGTTTTGGATTTTGTAAAACCTTGCATAAAGAACTATTTTAACTGCAAATTTGTAATTTGGTGAATAGCCTAGAGCTTTAATTTCTGTTTTTCACTTGTTTGCAGAAAAAAGCTTCATATATTTATAGATGCATAGATTGTTGTCAGGCTAATGTCATGGGGGCCTTTCTAAGCGTAGCTAAATTTTCCTAAAATAATAATGACATCCTGTATCCAAATAGGACATTGAGAGTCAGGTATTTATAAGCTACCTCTGTCCATAAGGGACATGGGAGCCAGCCCTGTTGTAAATTTCCTATTCTCCATTCTGTGGTCTAGGTTGCACTTGAATTGGGTAATAGACGAATTCAGCTTCATATGGATGCAAAGCCTGTTCCACAGGAGGGCAGTCTCTGGGTCACATATCTCTCTCTCCAGTATGTTCTGTTTAAGTCACAGACAAACTTCTGATCCCTAGACCTTGTATTTCTAGTACTGCTTGATGAATATACAGAAGATTCATAAGTGTGAAGTTAGCGGATATCTTGTACACTAGGTATAAATCGCCTCTCAGCAATCTATAGGTGACTAGTAGAGGGAAAGGCTTTAAGGCACTCTGCATAAGGCAGGTTTGTTACTCCTTGTATTCTTTTTGTAAGGAACTTCTGAGATCGCTCTAGTTGCTGCATATTCCTGGTCAGTTACACACTGAAGGCAGCATTGTACTCTGCGATTGGTCTGATAAGTGCAGAATGCAGTGGGAAAATGACCTCTTTGGACCTAGATACCATGCCTTTATTTATAAGTTGCACAACATAAAATTATTTCCTCAACAATGTGACAACATGGTAGTCAAAGGTAAGGTTACTGTCTATATGTGTACCCATACTCCTGACCTTAGGGGTGTATTATCAGCATGGTAATTAGCCGAGATGCATTTCTTAGCATTGAGTTTGAGACTGTGGCTTTTTCACCATTTGTTAGTCATAGATAGGTCTTCCTGAAGAATGCTGGTGTCTTCAGGGGAGTTGATGGTAACCACCAGCTTGCAATCATCTGCAAAGTTACTCAGCCCTAAACCTTCAGTATTTGCTTCCATTTCAGAAAAATAGATGCCAAAAAGGAATGGGACCATTACCGAGCCCTGGGGTGCTCTGCTAGTGACTGGCCTTTTTGTGGAGGTGATCTCAACTATTTTGACCTCCTGGGTCCTGTCAGTGAGCCGGTTGTCTATTCAGCAGATAATAAAAAGGTTTATACCTAAATTAGTGAGCTTGTTCATATTGCCTGAGTGGGGTACTGTATCAAAAGCCTTGGCCAAGTCAAGATAAGCTGTGCGCACAGTCTTGCCTTCATCCATTACTTTTGTGACCCTCTCTAAAGATTTAATAGGCACGACCTTCCCTTAACAAAGCTGAATTGTGATGGGTCCAGTGTTTGCAGGTTACCTATGTCCTCATTTATCATTTCTATGATGATACTTTCCATGGCCTTACATATGAGGCTGGTAAGACTTATGGGGCTATAGTTACCTGGATCAGTGGATGTATCTTCATTGTGCAGGGGAATGACTGTAGCCATCTTCCATTTCTTGGGCACAAAAACCTGACTGTAAGCTCTAGTTGAAAACAGATTCAAGTGCTCCAGAGAGGTCATGTTTCATGCTATTTATTAAGCATCCAGGGATGTTATTGGAGGAGCCCACTACTGCAGTGTTTTTGCATTGGCAAGTGCATTGATGGCTTGTTCCCTAGTAATGGTTGGGGGGTTATGATATGTGTTATTCCCTTTGGACTCTCAGGGGGAGTACATGCAGAAATTTGAGCTGGACCTGTCAGCTAAAAGGTTGGTAATGGCCTCAGTTTCAGTGTGGGTGATGCCATTTACAATAGGTTGTATGCATTGTTGCATATTTTGGTACTTACGTATTATCGCAACCACATTTTGAGGTTGCGATAATACATAAGTAGCGATTACTCCAGTTTCCAAAAAGATTCTAAGAGCAATGTTTACATTATGTCCCTATTTTGTGCGTCAATTTTTCACAAACGTGATTCATTATTTGGAAACAGCAGGGCACAAGGGATGCATAACCTTAGATTGAGCTAATGTCTTAAGGCATTCCATATTTACTGGTCTTTTTTTTTTTTTGTAATGTCTTGGTCTGCAGATAGTTTCCCTGTTTAGCTAAGTGAATGGTACAAAAGGACTGTAGATGTGGTCTTAATTTTAAGGTACACTTTTCCCGTTTACTTATTTTTAGCCTGTGAAGCAGCCTGCAAATACCTATAAAGACCTGTGGGTTTGTTTGTAGAAGCATTTTTATGTTATGTTGTAATGTGTACGCCGTTAAAAATGTCTATCTGTATGTGAAAAATCGCATGAAAATTACTACATGTAGAAGGAGCACTGGAAACTAAAAGTTAAAGAAATTGTTGCCGCTGCTACTGGCAAGCTGCTAATGTATGCCTTAATGACATCTTGTATTCAGTTGCAGCTTGCCAGTAGCGGCGCTAATGATTTTCACTGCATCAGAGAGTCATTTTGCTCTAACATTACCACTTACAGCAACCTCAAAATGTGGTTGCGATAATACGCAAGTACCCATATTTTTTCTGAGGTGACATAGCTGTATAAAGCTTTGTGGTTGTTCTTTGCCTGAGAAGCTATTTTATCCTTCAAATTTAGTCTTTGAAGTATTAATTAATACTCTTAGCTGCCTGTTTAGATTGGTCAGGGGGCTTTTAGCATGCAGGGCTTTGTTCTTATAACGCTTGGCCAAGATTTTTTTCTTTTGTTGTATGATATCATGATTCCACCAGGATGTCTGGTGTTTTGAGTTTGTCTTATTCTTAATACAAGTGGGCACAGCTCACTCTATACAGCTATCAATATGGCTGTACAGAAATTTTGTAAATAGCTCAGCATATACTGTGGCATCTATTGGGTTTGACAGTGCTTGGAATTTAGCCAAGGTGTCACTTAGTAGAGAGAGAGGTTAGCCTTGGAATAGTTGTTAAAGATTTTTGGTTTTGCTGGTGCCCAGATTTTATTTTTATTTCAAGCAATACTGCCTTATAGTCAGATCTGATGGGCAAAGACATTACACTGGGAGAGGAACATTACTCCTCATGTTCATGAATACAAGGTCATGGATGTTTGCAACCTTGGTAGTATAATGGACTAACTGTTCCAGGATGTTGGTATGAATAAAGTTTAGGAATCATTGGGCTTGTGCTTTTGAAGTGGTGTAGGATTCCCAATCTGTAGAGGGGTAGTGGAGATTCCCCATGAATATAGTATTGGGTTGAATGGTGAGGAACTCTAGTTTCTTCAGGCTACTACTTTCTTGAGACCAGCAGTAGTTAAGGTCATATTTACACATATCCACATACACACACACACACACACACACTGATTACCATGAGATTAGAACCCCCAACCTATCTAATTATGCAATCTAGAAGACACAATATTTAACACCAGCACCACCGCTTGGATTAAATTATTTATTTATTCTTGTAAATAAACTTTGAGTTTCAAAAATGCAAACTTTGCTAAAAGAATGATTTCTGCCTAAACACCATAGAATTATACTAGTATACATACATACATTTGCACATACATTCATATACACATATATAAATGCCATGTAAGTAAGTTTAATTGACTGAATGCATACATATATACGCACATGCACACATACATGGATGCATACATAAATGCATAAAGATGCATAACAAAGCCTTTAAAAGGAGGTAAACAAAGTGTCTACTAAGCCTCTAATCATCCTGTTCATCTTTTTCCCTGAAAACAAGTCCTCATACCTGTGACATATTCTTCATTATACTGATGCCTAATTGTAGACTCAAGTTCTGCCCTGAAATCTATAGGCCTAATGCCTAAACATCTGTGGTGGCCAAAATGTTTACTGAATGCCTGAAAGGATGACACATAGTTCTTTAATCTATAGCAGAATGCACTGGCATGCACATTATAAACACTGTGGATTCTGAAAAGCTGACAAATGTTTCTTTCTGAATATTGGAAGTCTTACAGTCTAACACCTTACCCTATAGATGTATAAAACTAAGAATGTACTAATACTGCACATCATTAAAGTACAAAAGTTAGCAGTGTGTAGACAAAGGCTACAAAATGACGAGATGAGCTCTACAAGAAATCCTTCAAATCTACATAGAATTCCATAGAGATCTACTCTGTCTACTGTAATGATTCCATAGTGCAAATCACTGTCCATATCAAGCATCATTTTATTTAACAAACACAATTTTATTCTGACATATTGCAGTTAACAAAGTACAGAAGGGTAACAATCTTTAATTTAAATAAAATGTGTTCTATTTGATTGTCATGATGCAATCTGAATGATATTCCATTTCTTATTACATATGAATTAAACTAAGGCTGTCTACATGTAATTCTTTGTTTAACTCAGCATTACCCACAATGAGTCAAGGATGCTGGCATGCTGCAGGCTGTTCTAAATTAATATCTAGGATACCATACAGAATATCAGTGAACCAGTAAGGCCTGGACAAAATCTGTACAACTTCCACCAGATCTAGGATATCATACAGAATATTAATGAACCAGTAAGGCCTGGACAAAATCTATACAACTTCCACCAGATCTAGGATATCATACAGAATATTAGTGAACCAGTAAGGCCTGGACAAAATCTATACAACTTCCACCAGATTTAGGATATCATACAGAATATCAGTGAACCAGTAAGGCCCGGACAAAATCTATACAACTTCCACCAGATCTAAGATATCATACAGAATATCAGTGAACCAGTAAGGCCTGGACAAAATCTATACAACTTCCACCAGATGAAACTTAACCCTGAACATTAACAATGCACAATGACTCAGCTCATGTATTAACCGCAGAGATTAATGAAGAGGAAAAGGAGGAAGCATTAAAATACTAGCTAAAAGTAAACTTAGTCAATAGCTGCACTGAAACATGAATGTTACCAGCTGTGAAAGTGAACAGAGTCTTAGGTCTCATTTCCATAGCTTCTGTTCTTAAAGTGAAAAAAATGAGATCCTGCTGTTTGGGAATTCTGTTCTGTTTTCAGATGTAGAGAGCTGAGCTCCACAAGAATATCTGTCATTCAAAGTGCCCCATTCAACAGCTAACTGCTTTATCAGAGAACATTGCTCTATCACATTGTATCAGATACAACGATATGAGCCTTTACCTGCAGACCTACATGGATGGGACTCCATGGAAGACATGACTGAAATAGTTTGTACTTTACAGGTGCAACTGGAAAAGATTCAGTGACTGACCGGATAAGTAGGCCTATCTATTCAGAACATTTTCAGTCATAACCTAGGCTTTTCAGTTCATAGGTGACTGCATACAATAAAATATAGGAAATTAGCAAAACATGAAAAAGCTTTAAAAATGCCAGTCATGCATATGAACATGATCAGAGCTGTACATAATATAAATATACACATTAACTTTATTTAATAAAGTAAGCCTTCAAAGTAGTAGAATAATAGGGTTCCAATCACGTAGTCGAACATTTACAAGTTTGAACCTCATATGGTTGAGACCATAAGTTCGAATTTGTAAAAGTTCAAGCTTTTCAATGGAAATCTCCATAAGCGGAAGTTTCCATTTTGTTCAATGCGGAGTGATCTCGGATTCGGTATATTTAAGTAGCGGGGGGGCAGAGGGGCTTGCCCCCCTGCTTAAAACAGTCTATTTTGTTTTCCGTTGTTTTTTTTTTTTTTTTATCCATAATCGACGTTTTGTAACTTCGAACATAATGGTTTGAACATTACGCGTTCGAAGTTATAAAACTTCAACCTTGTGATATTGACCCGAATAATAAACTATTATGTCCTAGAGTTTATTTTAAAACCTTCATGCACTGCTTTTAATTCCAATCATTAAATCTCTGTAGGCAGCCAACAGTATCCCTTTTATCAAAGATCACTTACCAAGTGGTATAGAACATGAATATTCCAGTGTTGGGTCCTGGAATTAATTTATAAAACAGTTGCCATGATCAACATCATTAATTTTATATGGATTCATTTGAGGGTGCAAATGATAGGTTGGTAGTATAATGAAGAAAAGTGGGTTGTTTAATAATGACTAATGGCTCTAATGAACTCAGACAGCAATCATGGATGTACAATACAAACCTGAGTTTGATAATGCTTAAGGAAGCAACATACAAGAAAACACCGGAACAATTACACTAAGACTGTTGAACCCAATCTTGAAGAAGTCTGCTTTACACCTGGGCATTCTAGATACTTACTGCCCCCCCCCCCCATCACCAACATGACATCTAATGGCAACGTTTTTCAGAAGGCTGTGCATTTGTATCTTGAATCCATTTTAAAGGAGCATAAAGGTCCGTTCCAGTCTACTTTTTGTGCTAGACGTAACACAGCAAGACTACCTCTAGCTAGTGAGCCGTCAACAGTATTACTCAGTTTTAGCCCTGCTTGATCTTTCTTCATCTGCTACAACTGCTGACCATTATATTCTGTGAGAACATGCTTGGGTTTACCATATAGTCTTTGATAATATCTGATACTGTTTTTCTAACAGTCTCCTGTAGTTTGGGATGTACTTAGAGTATAGGCTCACTAGCAAACACCTGATCAGCTTACCCTGTTAATTATATCATACCACTAGGCAAACATTTGTATCATTTGCTAATTCTAATGTGCATACTTTCACAGGGAGAACTCACTCGAGAAGAGTTCTTTGCTTTCACTGATATTCAGAATGTGTACAACTATAACTCTGTTTTCCTTGGGAATAAACATTTACTGTAAATTCCATTACAGACAATTTAGAATCTATCTAGTACTGGATGAGCACTACTTAAAGCTAAATATTTCAGAAGAGTGGTGATCTATGGAGACACCATGTTAAAAAAGTCAACCTCTCCAGTCCTTTACACCTGCATTATTCATTGCATGAAAAAAAGAACAGGCTGAGCATTATCAATTTTATGAGAGACCTCAATGCTGTCTTTGTTAACAGACTGACGCATAGGAACCAGGTATCACTCACACTTCTTAAATCACTATGCTGCCATCTAAGGAACATGACATGAAGCAGGCACCTACTTCCTCTACAGAATGTTTCTGAGCTTGTTCATGCTTTAGTTTCCCAGTGAATGGGTTAATGTCTAGGTTTTTCTGTCTCAGAATTTAAATGTCTTCGACTAAGGTAAAACTTTGTAGCCCAACTACTTACATGTTTATTTCATTACTGACATAATTATGTTCATGCTGTAGAGTCTGCACTGGTTATTAGAACAAATGCAGATTGTCTTTAAAGTTCTCATTTTAGTGACCTGGTCCCCCTCCCTAGAAGATCTCCTAGATGCTTAAAGTTGTGTGATACCTGTGTGTTCCCCTTCTTTGGAGCCGTTGGAGGTTTCTAGTGTATGCCTTGATTCCTCTATTTTTGGTCCTTTCTTTATTATGTATTGTAGTTTTGGAACCTCCTACCTCAAGGTCTGAAGGAATTTCCCACTAAAGCAGAATTCAAAGGATTCCCCCAAAATGATTTATTTAGCCTGACTTTTGACCACCTTTGGCATTGTCTTTACCACATTTGATATAACGTAAATATAACTAAGCTACTGATTTGTAAATCATTTTATCATATGCATGTTATTCTATTGTTGTACCTTAAGTTAATGTATTTCACTTTTCATTTTAATGTGCTTTAGTGATATGTACTATGGTAATAAAAAAATTAAAGACAGTTTACTGAGTAATCCACACATTACTGTATCTTAAAAGCCTAGACAGATTTACAACATAGTTTTCATTAATAACAACTGTTTTCAGTAAGATGTTTTCACAACAGTCATGCATTTATCGCACTTACTGTGAGAGTGTTATACATTATTAATCTTCGTTCATTTTAAATGGCTCAATCCCACTGGAGTCAATTTGCATTTTCAGGAGACATTATGTACAGATCTGGTTAAGTTATTTGCTCAAAGTTACACAGTATGCATATAGAATCTGAAAGAATCATTCCAAACACTATAAAACCACTGATCTCCATGAATCTTTTTTTAGGCCTAGCCTTAGAGCTCTGTCTAGTTAACTGACTTGCTCAGGGTCACACAGGCAATGGAGGCTGAAGGAATCAAACCCTGGACTACAGGAAGCAACTCATTAACAGCTCCTTAATCGTCTGCGCCAATTGTCACAACTGTGCAGTACTGCCAGACGAGCTGCAATAAAAATGCTAGGCTTATGCGTTCTAAATCAAAAGTCACTAAACTTACAATAAAGTGGCATCTTTAGAAATTCAGACTCCTTATTTTTAAAACATGGGGACATGTGGTACAGAGAGTGCCAACCTGTATAATCTGTAAATGAGTATACGGTCTGTCCAACTTATTTTGTATTCCATAGGCATATGAATCATTTAGTTTGCGTTGTCAATTTGCAGAAACCTGCAATGCCTATTTTCTTCATTACACTTATCATAAATAAGATATATGTGGGAGATGTCAATGATTATCAGTTGCAGAATGCCTAAGATGCAGGGCCACCTTAGAAACACATACGTATTCTAAACTGTCAGTATGACACATAAAAACTGATTTCATTAAATTAAGATAGCAGCACACAAAGTTTCTGAAATATAGACTTTCTGAGATAAAATAAAAACACTAAATTAGACTACTGCTACTTGTGTATGCAGTCTGATTATGCTAGCGTGGGTCTAGACCAGCTGCCAGAATAAATCAGTTGAAGTGGCAGTTCTCAGAAATGATGAATGACTGCAGATTCATTAAACCAGCATGTTTCCCATTGAGACCCTTCAGTACTGTAGAGTTAAATGGACATCCTCATGTATTATGAAAGACAAAACATTAAGATGTACTTTGCCACAACATCAGAAAAATCATGCTAGAGTAACTAGGAGCCATATGCCATGCTAAGTGATTGCCAGCCACACGGGAAAGTATATAAAGGAAAGATTTGCTGAAGTAGATGATTACCAGTAATTTCTTTTTAAAAGGCATATTGCTAACTGTTACTTCTCCTGGCAAATCTGCTGGATTTAAACACAGGACTAAGCTGAAGCAGAGAATATAACCAAGCCAGACTCACAAAAAGTGAAGCCTTTGGGACTGAAAACTGTTATTTTGTATAATTCTTATAATGTTATCTTACAGATTTTCAGACGTTATGTCAATTAAAATGCATGACCAAGAAGATGAAAAAGGTTATAAGAAAACCTGACAAAATAAAGGAGGATACACCTTACAGAAAGCTTAAAGGACTTGACCAAGCTAGTGTGCGACTAAGAGTTCCCAGTGTGTGGCAGACCTTGGCAAAGGTCATCCACCAGGACAAAGTAATTAAAGCCTAATTGGCATGAATGAGTTTTTGTGCCTTGAAAATATAAAACCATTTAATTTCACAGAACAATACATAACAGGATACAAATGTCATATAAAGAAAATGCTCAACAGTGGAGTAAAATTAATGTACTTTCTTGGTTCATGAAGGGTGCATCTTAATTTTTAACATAAGCCTGGTACTCAAGATCTTAGCAGAAGATCTATCTTGAAACATCATCTGCAAAGTTAATAGTAAAGAGCAAATACCTTCCAAGATTATTATCCTAATGATCAAAATTCATGAGTACAAGCACTGAAACAGTATAAGAATGCATGCTAGGGAAAGGGAAAATGGATTATAATGTTTGCAGCTAGTTGTACTGACATTCAGAGAAACTGACCGTGTATCAGGTACTTCAGGTTTAATCATAAATGACTCAGCAGGGTCATGAATGAGGAAGTGCATTTATCTGCATCAGTATACATGGTAATACTTTTATTTATCCGTATGTAATTCTTCAGTGACAGGAAAAATATAATTTGTTCTAAATTCAGTTTAAAAAATGAAGCTATATTGACATGCCTTCAACATTTAAGCTTGCCAGTGCAGAAACATCAACATTATTTTTGAATAATGTAGCCCAGAATATACTAATATCCAATAAATAACGGCAGAGATATGCTCTAGTATTCTTCAGTAATAGGAAACCTATAAAGTACAATAATCTGAAAGGGGTAAGAAACCCAAACAAGAGTAATGAAAATCTCTTAAAGAGATGTTTAAATTCACACTTTTCATTTATATGAAAACAAAAAGAAAGATGAAAGAAATTAAATAAACATGCACTAAAAATAGAAGAGCACCATAGCGTACGTGTAAAAGTAATGGTTCACAACATTATTCAGTCCTGAACACATTGCCATAACAATATCATAATTTTATTTGGTTACATACTTAGTGTACCTCTCAACCTCTTAATGCAAGAAATCTGGACAAAGCCTAAAATAGCGAAATAATTTAAATGTTGCTCTTATAAACTTAGAAAGTTGCGAGAATAACAAGATTTGTGTTAGCATGCATTTTCTGAAAGATGTAAAGTCTGAAACTCAAATGTTATGTTATCATTTAGTGACTTCACTCCTCAGTAATTTGTCAGAAACCACAAATTTTATGAGAAACAGGCCAAATATATGGGAAATTTTGGACAGTTGACAGGTATATAAGTAGACTTGGACAGAAGGTTACATTTTCAGCCACACACTCTTCATATAATCGAATAAGAATCACATATTCCCATTACAACATGCACATACTAAAGGCTAAGTATTTAGACAACATTAGTCATTCATTTTTCATCAGAAATATAAAATAGTAAAGAATGATAAAACATGCATTATAGAATTAGTACAGCAGATATTCTTTTCAACATAGAACATATGTATCATTAATTAAACAGGCAGAGACAGAATTTAAGATGCAAATGACACCCTCCTGAGAATAATGGCATGGGAGTATAGTTAATATACTTATTGATGTTATATAAAATAATTTCCATTGACCCCTTCTTAAGTTAGTTAAAAGATGGAAGATAAATGTGCTGATTCATAAAGGTTACTGGAAGGTGTACACCTCCAATACACTTTGCAGTAACCTTTCTGAATTCAGAGACACCCCTAACATGGTACTCCTGCATGAAAATGTACAGCACCTGGGTTGTCTCTTAGGCCATGCACTCTCTTCCCCAGAACAGTTTCCAGGAAGGCAGCTACTCATTGAGCAATTCACGACATCATTCAGATGTGCAGACCAGTACAAATACCCCTACCATCTTGCAGTTTTGGCCATGTTCAGCCATTGTGGAACAGGTAAGTACTAGCGATTTTAGTACTAAGGTAGCATTGGGGGGTGTCTGACTGTGGGAGTGTGTGTGTAGGGGGAGGTATCTGCCTGTGGGGGAAGTATCTGCCTGGGAGATAGCATAGGGAGGGTAGTAAGGAAGGAGGTAAAAGTGTGAGTGTGTGTGTCTGTGTGTGTGTGTGTGTGTGTGTGTGTGTGTGTGTGTGTGTGTGTGTGTGTGTGTGTGTGTGTGTGTGTGTGTGTGTTTGATTGTGACTAAGTGTGTAGGGGACTTTGTAGGTATGTTTTTATATGTATGAATGTATTTGTGGGTGTGGGTGTGGGTTGGGGTGTCTGTCATACCTTCACATGCGCTCCTAGACTAACAAATATAATCTACAACACAGATGGGGGGAACCACTAACACCAAGGATAAAAGTACCATGTGGGGGTGGGAGGAACACTAGCCACCAAGAAGTATTACTCCTGTGCTGTAATGGTACACAAACCAGTACAGGGATCAGGGAGATGGGAGGAACATTAGACACCAGGGATAGGATGTACATAGGACTCCGGGACATGTATGGGAACTGTGGTGTGTGTGTGTGTGTGTGTGTGTGTGTGTGTGTGTGTGTGTGTGTGTGTGTGTGTGTGTGTGTGTGTGTGTGTGTGTGTGTGTGTGTGTGTGTGTGTATGACAGACAGACAGTGTGAGTGACTAAGGTGAGGATTGTCTCGGAGCACATGATGTGGCTGCCACAGCTAACTAACAGGGGAAGTGCTGATCTGCACTTTACAATATTTAGCTGTGTTTCAGAGAAATGCAAATGAGTTGATACTGAGTTATTTCATTGTCATGGCGTACATTCTCTGAATAACAAAATAACTTGTCATAGGAGCATGGCCTTTATAGCACAAGCTGTATTTACTTGCACTGGGCCCTTAAATGGGTTCCTGGAAATGCAATGTTTATATACAAGTGAAGTATATATTAATTTAATGTACATCAAAAAGACATATAGTCATCTTGGTTGAATAAGTACAAGTATAGTCTTTCTGAAAGATAGCAGTAAGGAGTTATTATTATTACCAAGTGCTGGCAGAAAATTCCACAATCTGAAATCTGCAAGTGACAAGGAGCTGACTATACACATTAAGAGAAGTATCTGTGCTGATGAGAAGGGCTGAGATATTGTGAGGCTCTAAGCATTTGAGTATGTTTTATTTTGAATGGTTTATAGGGTCATAGGTAAGCCACAGACAACTGGTTTACAGACCATTACAAGCAAAGCCAATAAACTGTATTTAAAAGTTCTCCAACATCAAGAAGGGAAATACAAGACAGCTTGGGGAGAATCTGAGTCTGGCCATCCTATTACTTGAAGGTGGCAAGTGTACTACTATACTTGACATGTTGTGGAAGTTTGTTCCAGTGGTGGGGGGATGGGAGGAGAAGCATTGCTATATGAATCTATCATGCCACCCTGTCTTATTTATCTGTTGATGAACATTTTTAAGGTAACTGGTATGTGATGAATGAAGGAGTGGGGTTTTCCTCTGGTTTATGAGCAGACTTCTTCATTTATGGAGAAGGATGACCATGAGAAGAAGGTTGATAGAGGTACTATGTGAAAGAACAGGTTCAGACAGAAAATGGAGATAGGGTGAGTAAAGAAAAGGCTGAAAGATAAGGACAAGTAAAAGAATAACAGAGTATGAAGAAAATGTAAAAGCTGATTGTACAGCTGTACATTTTATTTTGTAGAAGCATTTTTTTCTTCAACTGTAGAATCCACTTTCTATAGAGTATCACCAAAGCCTTTATCTATCAACTTTTCAGCCCTCATGAGGACTTCAAGTAATGTTTAAATAGCAGATGGGGACAAATGTCTTGATCTAAAATATTTGATTCAAAACATGACCTCTTTTTCTCCATCTCCTTATCTTCTTCCAGTGCATTTGTTGTCTTAGTCCAGCCCTGATTGTTACAGACCTATCTTAACAGTAGGTATGTATCTGCTATAGCAGTTAATGACCATTCAGACCTATGTCTACATTGTGAATTCCCTAATTTTTGCCTAACTTCTAACTTTTTTCAGGTCTGCACCTATATTACTCCAGTTTGCGGTGATAATATTTTTACCTTCATGATTACTTAATTCCCTCCTTACCTTACCAGTCAACTCATAGAGGACAGCTACATCCTTCAGAGATGTTTTTGACAGAGGAAAAAAAAAGTTAAGCTGATAACTTCAATGTTTCTCAAAAAACGTTCTGACACATCATGTCTTAATATGTTCATCTACTTACTGATAATGTAAACTGAAAAGCAAATGGGCATCTATGGGCACCAAGCTGTAATGCTTGGCTTTTAACTTTACAAAGCTCAGTCTAAAACATTTCATTTTTAGAGTATCAATGAATAGAACATAGGGCTGCCACTGATATGCAACTTCAACAAATCTGCTCCTGGTTCAAAAATGTTTACTTGCTTTGGTCCAGATGACTGCCCAGACAACATTCAATGCCTGATCTTAGTCATAATCTTTCTTGTGCTTTCTAAAAAAAAACTTTTTACACAGTCTCTAGGCACTCTCTCTCTTACCAAACTATTTGGTCTGAGGGATCTACCACTTGATATGTGATAACTGAGAGAGTACAATCATCCCAGTTATGACTTTACAAATTCAAGTCTCAGAACATTTTACCATGTAAAAGCTCTTCTGGAACACTACAGTTGTGTGAGTCAACTTTTTTTTACTCATTTTACATTTTCACTCTTTGCCCATGACTATGCAACCATAGAGTTAGACTACATGAGTGAGTAAGTCTATGTCCCCTGTGGTACAGATAGATAAATATTTGACCACAACCCAGACAATCCAGGTTTGACTAGCTGCTTTGCTACTGGAAGGACTATGGCAGAATAGTTTTTGAGACAATACTACTGAGTGAATGCACAGAAGTGCAATTATACAACTGTGTGATTGCTCACAATGTTGTGCACTTTGTTTTCTCGTATGTTTAGTAGAGAGGGATAGGTAATCTTTTACTTTGTTGTTTTTTTGGTTTATAATATGGTGATTCAGGTGAGTTACCAGAGGAAACTGCTGCTGCTGCCACCACTTTGTTCAGTGTGCATCTGAAGGGATTGGCTTAAGTACTAGTGTCATTCAAAGTGGATTCAATGCCTGTCAGCCTGGGATGACATGCTCGACAAGCCACGATGCTTCGCTAGGGATGGCTTGCACCTGTCACCCCTGGGCTTTCGGATATTGGCAAAGGCTCTTGCTACCCCCATAGTGCCTTTTTTAGGCAAGGCTCAAAAGACAAACCCACCTCCATAGGTATCACAAGGGATAAGAAACTAAGAGTAATGCTACTCAACACCAGAAGTCTAAACCTCAAGATGCACACACTCGAAACTCTCCTTAGCATGGAGAACATCAATATCTGTGCAGTAACAGAAACTTGGTTCAAGGCTCCCGAGAGCACCCCAGCACTACCAGGTTATACCTCATATCATGCTTTTCAGCCCCAAAACTTGGACCGACCCACAAAAGGAGGGGGAGTATCAATATTCGTCAAAGATACCAACACCTCCAGGTCGGTGGCACAGCACGAAGCATCAGAGACTATCCATGTGCAACTAACAGTGGGTAAAACTGCCTTCCAGTTTATAGCCTGCTACAGACCACCCTCCCTAACCCAGGAACCCCACTCGGCCTTCCTGAGAACACTGGAAAATATGAAGGTCTCTCCAAACACCATTATATTGGGCGACTTCAACTACCCAAACATAGACTGGGAGCATTACTCTAGCTCCAACACCCTAGTCCAAAGGTTCCTAGAATTTATAAACTCAAATGCTATGGAACAACTTGTTACCACTCCCACAAGAGGGGAAAACATACTGGACCTGATCATCACCAACATGGGGACACTATGCTCCAGACCAGAAGTGTATCCCTCACTGGTAAGATCAGACCATAAACTAATCTCACTGGATATTCACATCCCGACCCCACCCCCTGCCCAGAAAACCACAGTGAAAAACTTCTCTAAAGCAAATTTCACACTCCTCAAAACCGAGGTGGAATCCTTCAAAGCCCCCGGGCCTGTGGAAAATATGGCCCATACCACAGAATCCTTTATAAACGCATTCTATGAACACCTTCAGGAATGCATGGATCATGCGATCCCAAAAAAAACCAAGACCCAATCCTCCAAAGGCAGACGTCCTGTCTGGTGGACCCCAGCCATTAACAAACTATGCAATAGAAGGAGGAAGCTACTAAATGATAGAGCAAAATTCCAAAAAGGGAAGGCATCTCTGATCAGTATTAGCAAAAAACTATGGGCACTCATAAAATCATCTAAGGCCAGCTTCGAGAGAAAAATTGCACAGGACACTAAGGATAATCACAAGGCTTTCTTTAGTTATGTTAGAAACCTGGGTGGTAATTCCCAGATATGCTCAGAATTAGTCCAAAATGACAAAAAATACACCGAACCCACAGACATTGCCAACATCCTAGCTGACAGGTTCAGCGCAAACTCTCCCCCCCGTCCCCACCAAAAGGGCAAATATATATCACAGCAGAGTGCTGACCCCTGACATCCCAGATGCTCAGGTAAGAGCCGCCCTCTCCAAAGCAAAAAACACAGCATCAATGGGACCAGACGGTGTCCCGGGCTGCGTCCTACATGAACTCCAAGAAGAGCTAAACCCAAACATAAAACTACTGTTCAATCTCAGCCTTACTACAGGATATGTACCCAAAGAGTGGCGTACAGCAACTGTGGTCCCTCTCCACAAAGGTGGTGCCTCAACGGATCCTGGAAACTATCGCCCCATAAGCCTGACTAGCTTGGTCTGCAAAGCTATGGAAAGGATCATCATGGACCTCATAAATAAAGATATTGGGGACTTATAGACACTGGATCCTACCCAGTTTGGCTTTGTTAGGGGAAGATCCTGTCTCTTAAACCTGATTGATTTCTTTGAAACAGTCACCAAGGCCATTGACGAGGGAAAGGTGGTCCACACAGCCTACCTGGACCTCGCAAAAGCCTTCGATACAATACCCCACTCAGGCATTATAGATAAGCTCACCAGCTTAAATATAAACCCCTATGTCACTAGATGGGCTGCAAACTGGCTCAAGGACAGAACCCACATGGTTAGAATTGCTGGAGCCATGTCAGACTCCAAACCAGTTACAAGTGGCATCCCACAAGGCTCAGTCCTGGGACCTCTCTTGTTCGGTATATATTTCTCGGAGGTACAGGCCAACACGGAAGGACTGTGGCTGACCAAGTTCACAGATGACTGCAAACTGGATGCCATAATCGACTCTCCAGCCGACACAAGCATCCTCCAAAAGGGCCTCATAGAAACAGACAACTGGTGCCAGAGCCATGGCCTCAAGCTAAATGCCAAAAAGTGTATAGTCATCCCCTTTGGCAAAAACAAAGTTCCCACAAATTACCACATAGGTGGTAATCCATTAAGTACCGAAGAAGTAATTAGGGACCTGGGGACCCAAGTTGATAGCAATCTCTCATTTGACAACCACGTGGCCAAAGTGGTTAGAAAAACATTTTATATAGCCCACTTAATCATGAAGGGATTCACATCTAGATCAGGGGAGGTCATCGTGCCTCTTTACTCTTCCCTCATCAGGCCCATAATTGAGTACAATGCCCCTTTTGGAATGTACTTTACCAGACACCTGCAGCAACTGGAAAGACCACAAAAGTACCTCACCAAGAGGATCAAAAGGCTCAAACAGATGCCATATGCTGCCCGGTTAAAGAAACTCCAGCTCTACTCAGTGGCATACCACCTGTTCAGAGGCGATCTGTGCCTGACGTATAAAGCCATGTCCAACCCGGAATTAATGGACATGCTGCACCTCAGAAAATCCAAACCCCATCGAGCTACACACTCAAGAGACTTGAACCTCAGCACTGAAATAAATAGGACATGCTGGAGGGACAGATTCATAACCCAGAGGCTCCCTTCACTCTGAAATAAAATCCCAGTCCAGGTTAGGCAGAGTCCCTCATTGACTCTCTTCAAGAGGAATCTTGATGAGTGGATGGGAGATCGTAGGTTTACCCCGGGTATCACTTCTGTGTCACTGTTAGACAGAGGCACAGTATACTAACCTCAAAAAAGGGCATAGCAAAATTAATTTAAAATGGGTGGCGAAAGCCAAACACCTTCTGGCTGGGCTTATAAATGCCCTTGGTCAGATAGCCTAGTATGAACCTATGAACCCTTCTTTGACCTGGTGCATTCATGGGGTTGGTGTATTTAAGTGTCACAGTGTGCAGAAGGTGGATTTCAAAAAAGAATATTTAAAGTATTCGTTAATGTTTGGTGGAGTTCTTTGTGAGAGCAATGGCTGTACCCAAGGAAAATCCACAACAACACAGAGAAGATATGCCGACTCTCCATAGAAGGCACCTCTACAGAGAACCAAACCAGGGAACCTCTTGTTGTGAGCCAGCAACATTACACAATGTAACACAGTATTGCACCAGATGGAGGTGGAGGTACATGTTAAATTAAAGTGTGAGCTGTCCCCCCAACCCCCCTTCTAACATCCTCAGTCTTCTCTATCCCCTACAAATCTTTTATCCTTCAAATCTCCATGCCACCTCTAGCCTTCTCAAGAGCTAAACTGTCTATCCTAGTCCAGAATAAATCCTACCCTCACTATCAATATTCTGGCATAGTACACTAACCAGTTTCTCTACAACTAATCTACTATTAACTCAAAGTAATGTTTTAGAAGTTTAGCTAAAAACTAAGCTACTGTGGACCTTTGGAACTTTGCAGTCAACCTGTATTTTGCAAAGTCTTATCAAACCTGTACTGTGCTAAGACTTAAACTCTTGTCAAAACATGAAAATGAGGAGCTTTATATATGACAACACATATTAATGCCTTAGAAGCAATGAAACCTACTAACAACCGTGCTTTTGACAGTCCAGTCTAGCCTGTCAACATGATATTTATGTAAAGTTCTAACAAATATTTTTCTTTTTTGTTGTAAAAAGTGTAAGCAATATGTGAACGTATGTAAAGGTGTAAATATGCAGTTTTATATATGTAACCAAATGTATTAATGTGGAACTTTTCTCCCCGGGTCTCCACTGAAAACAGGTTACACGACCCAGTTGGACTATCCCAGTAAACAAATGTCAAATAAAATAAATAAATAAATATGTGCATGTATTCTTTTTATTTATTTTTGCAGTTTGCGTCTTGTGGTTTATGGTTGTATGTGTGTATGTTAGTACTATAGCACTGCATTAAATGTGCTTGTGGTTGTGTTACATTTGTGTATGCGTGTGCTTTGTGTTATATTGTTTATTTATATTACTTTTTGCAGATGGAAGACGGTTTCTTTATGGTTGTTGTTTATGTTGTGGTTAGTGCTGTTGTTTTGTTTTTTGTATCTGGACATTTTATGTTGTGTTGTGTTATTGTATGCCTTATGTTGGAGAGTTCTGTGTTTGTGTTTTGGACAGCATTTTGTGTTTTTTTGCTCTTGCTATGTTGGAATGGGAGTATATATTTTGGAGGATATGTTTATTTTATTTGTGCTAGTATAACATACTTTTTTACATTATTTATTACAGCACAATGTATACAATTAATGGCTTAATGCATTCAGTATAAAACGTTTCCAAGATAGTCAGTCTATTATTCCATAGATAGTATGACAGGTAGATGGATATATGTATATATATTATATGTGTGTGTGTGTGTGTGTGTGTGTGTGTGTGTGTGTGTGTGTGTGTGTGTGTGTGTGTTTCAGTGGGTGTGAAAGGCTTGCCACTCCATATTGGGGGTGCAGAAGGGCTTGAACTCGTGCAAAATAAAAATAATTACAGTCTGAGATGTTGCTGTTGTGAATTTTGGATTTATCTGTCTATCTATCTATCTATTTTACCTATTTACTTCTGAATATTCAACTGCTTTCTTACATGACTTTTTGCAGATTACTTCTTAGATTCTTTGTATTGTTTTTCTATTTTTTTTCAGGTTTAGTGCAGATGTAATGGTTTGCTTTTTTCAATCTGTTTATTTTCTTTGTTATATGATGTTTTTTTCAGTTTTGATGAAGATGTAATGGTTTACTTTGTTTAAAATGTTTATTTTTCTTTAATATATATGTGAAGTGAAACTTTTTCATTCTTCTATTTTTTTGTAATGTCATGTCATCATTAATTACCAATTCTCTTTTCTTCTTTTTTTGTTTAGTTTTTTTCATGTATTTCTTTTTCAACATTTTAAGCATGTTATTCTTTTATTTGCATTTTTATATTTTTTCTTGCTCATTTCCTGTGTGTGCTTAATTTCTTCTGATTTTATCTATTTATTTATGTAGATTCATTTTTAGTTTCTTGGGTCAGATTGTTTCATGATGGCAAGATTTGTAAATGCAAGCGGTCAGCTATTAAAGCCAATTACTGAACTGTGCAATTATTTACTGAATTTTGATAGTATTAGTAAATTATGGATTTTTGTAAATGGGTTCTGTCTTTTGATGTGGGCAGTTGGACCCTCCACATATCTATTATTTATGTGCACTAACTCTCTAACAGCTGTACCTTGGAGTCTAGCCTACACACTGAGAATCTGCATTCTTGAGCTTAGTCTATAATTTATGGGTTTATTAGATGTTTGAACTTTCAAAAGTTCAATCATATTGTCTTGGCCATATGAAAGTCGAACTTTTGAAAATTGGTTTATCTGACGTAGACCCATATACATCTATATATATATATATATATATATATATATATATATATATATATATATATACAGAGAGAGAGATCTGATTTTAATTAGTATTGTTCATTTATTGTCAGTTCTGATGGTGTACAGGGATGAAGCCATTACTGCCCAGGTGTCCTGAGTTTGATTAGTGTCTCAGGTGACGAATGGAGTTGCAGGTAGGTATGAGGTGGACACAGACACATACTCATACAAAGACGTGGAGGAGGCACAGAGCTACCACCTGGTTGTAGCTTCAGTAAGGGTGAGAGGTAGTGGGCAATTACATGGGGAAAATTACTGTGGGTCTCTGCAGTGATGTAGATCTCATTTAGGCCATTAAAAATACCCTCATTGCAGGGATGCTGGTGAGAGCATAAAGCATATTTAAGACCTCTGGAATGACAACCCTTCTGGAAATCTATTACCCTAATCCTGAGTGAAATTTCAGGATAAAGGAGTGAATAGCCTATGTCTAACTGGAAGGAGACTTAGTGGTCAGCAGACATGGAGGCAAAAGTCACATAGAAAAAATGTATTGTCCATTTCTTAAAAAATCTGAACAGCATATTTTCTCTAGAATGTATTTATTGTTTTAATAAATGTTTTATGCTGACTTGGTGTTATAGATTTTATTTTGTGTTCAGTAGAAGGCATATAAATGTAGATGCTTTAGTGAAACAGATATGCCACTAAAGTTATATAACCACAAAAATTAAAAATTTTTAAACTGTCATAATCTCAGGTGTGCGGGGATTATACCATTAGTATGATGCTGAGTTGGACAGCCCCTAGCTAAAACAGTGGACTGTTGAAATGAAGTCAAACACATAAAAAGTAAGTCAGTAGGCAGTTTTGTTTCTGTTATGTAAAATATGTGTAATGAATGAGCACCTTTCACTGTAGCTTAGACGGTTAAGGCTATTAGATGCTAACAAGCTTCATTTCATATTCCTGGTTTTGTTTTGCTTTTTAATCTCTGTGTAATGTGCTACTCTGAGCAAGCCATTTAACCAGACAAGTATTCTCAGATCACTACTGAAAGGAGGCATGTATGTCTAATGAGTTTCTTTGGTTAACACATGAATAATAAAACTATTTACTATAAGTGCAAAACCAGTGTGTTATGGCACAGTGTGCAGATGACAGTGTTGAGCCAGATATACATTCTTTGCAGTCAGGGTAGGAGCATTTACATAATTCATAATAGATGCAGAAAATAGATAACGTCAGTTGGTCAGGAATAGTTTGGGGATGGATGTCAACATAACACAGAATACCTGAACACTCTACAGAAATGTTTTCAAAACGTGATGTTTAAAATGGTAAAGTCATTGCAACTAATATTTATAGAAAACAGAAGGGGAAAACACAGCTGTTAATCACAATTCAAAAAATACAGTGTGGGGATTAGCACATAAACTTAATTCTACTCAAATTTATACTTATAATATTTCTGTTTGGAATGCTTGTATGAAATAACATTTTCAAAACTATTTTAATAATTACACTCTACATTCACACATCCAAATATATAGTCAGTCTTAACAAGCCATATTCTATTTTATTAAATGACATTTAATGTTGCTTTGAAAACTGGGATAGAAGTTCCACAGGAATCGGAAAAATAATAGTTGAATTCTTTTCAGCAGAAACCTCAGTCAGTGTCTGCAGGTAGCGAAGCTGGAAAGCTGCAGGGGCATCTGACATCACTACAGCAGCCTCTTTCAAAGCACGAGAAGCCTTCATTTCACCTTCTGCAGCAATAACCTTAAAGTAAAAAGAGAATTACATTCATTGGAAGTCGGAAAAGGAACCAGTGTGATGTTTGAAATTTGCTGTAATTCCATTATGCAGATGCACCTAGCTTAATCATAAAGCCATAATGTGCAATATTAATTTTCAAAAGCTACAGCTATTACCGTAACACCATTGAGTTGACAGGTAAAGCCCTAACTATGACTCATGTTATCTGTGTTTTATAAGCAGTAGAGATGCTGAAGGAAATGAGTGAAGGAAGATGACTTGTGGGGCGAATGCCAGCTCTTCCTAAATGGGGAGAAGGAGATGACATGCCCCCCCCCCCACATCTGTAATGCCTTTTGAAAGTAGACAGTTATTCATGGGGAATCCAGAAGAGGGTCAAACTATTGAGGGGTTCATGAGCTCCAGAGCTGCAGATGATGTGGGTGGAAACTTGTGCATTGTTCCCTGTCTGCGCAGTCATTGCTGGTATGGTATATACTTACACCATACCTCTCAAACAAAGGCCCAAAAATAGGGACATTTTTAAATATTGCTCTTGCAAACTTAAAATGTTGATATAATAACATATTTTGCATTAGTATGAATTTTCTAAGGGGTATGAAGTCCAAAACTAAATGTCTGTCATTTTCTGACTTTAAGCATCAATAATTTACCAGTGATTTGTCAGAAAAACAGAATTTTATGAGGGACAGACCAAAAATATAAGTCAAAACTCTGGGCATTTTGAGAAAATCTGGATAGTTGAGAGGTATGATTACTACAGGGAGTGGTTGAAAGGGATGGGTAGGGACTTCTAAGGGACCAATGAGCTGTCCAACTCTTAATGCCTGATTGTTACCTCAAGAGCAACAAATGGGCTGATCAGGTGCCCAAACAAAAATAGCATCTTGCATAAACAAATGAGACAGTGGAATATAGACAAAAGAGCCACTGGGCAGGTCCCATGGAGGATACAAAAAAAAAAAAACAGCTACAAATATTTTTGTGCTTGATCATGCATTCATATTGTTCATATTAGTTTTGGCATTTAGTAACACAAGATACTGAAAATACAATACAATACATACAAAGGATTATTGTGATGACAAAATGTGTACATGGGCTTGAAAGACATACTGTAGCTAGATATGCAACAGAAGTATCCAGGTAGGTAGGTAGGTCATGTTTGGTATGTAATTTTGTGTGTATACATGTGCATTTATCTACCACAGGGTGTAGATAAAGTCATCTCTACTCCATATGCATTATCATCAAGTTTAACATCAATTTTGCACTTAGTCAGACATCAGCCATTAGTAATTAATCTCAATACATCATTAGTTACCATAACTCAACCGCATTCACTTAAAAATGCATGAAAGCACACACACCTCACACAAAATACAACCCACAAAGAATACACCTAGTTTAACTAAAAAGTTGATAAGCAAAATCAACTTCAGAATGAAAAAAATTAAAGCAAACAAAATAAAATAAAAGCCTCAACTAGGAAGTCAAAATGACATTACTGGCAAAAGAGACCATAAGGGAAACATTAACATGAATAAAATTAAACTAAAACACAAAGCTTACCTATATTTTTAAAAATCTTAACCTAACTCTCATTACATTGATACAATAATACCACAAAAATACACAAATAAAACAAAAGATTAACACTTACTCCTGAACTACAGTATAAGACCTCTAACATGAAGTGTATTCATAAGAGTATACATAACCCTTTTAAACCTTTAGTCAGTAGTCAAACCATACATTTACTACAATGAACTGATATGAGTGGGAAAAATAAACCAAAGTGATCAATGAGTCTGCTTGCTTTCTGTGATAAATGAAATATTTTCCAAACAGGGTCTATATTAGAACATCGGATATTAACAGTTCAAATCGCTAAAGGTCGACCATTAGTGATCGAACTGTTAAATCATCGAATGTTCGGAAAAAAAATAAAAACAAACAAAAAAAATTAAACAGTGTAGCCAGGGGTCACGCCCCCCTGCACCCCCCACTATGTAAATATACCAACTCCGAGACCACACTACATTGAAGTAAGTGGAAATCTCCCCTTACGGAGATTTCCGTTTACCTCTTCGATGTTCTGCAGTTTCGCTATTCTCGTGTTGACATTGTCGGCTTTCGAGAATTTAATATAGACCCACACAAACATACATATATCTATCTATCAGTTATACACACACACACACACACACACACACACACACACACACACACACACACACACACACACTCATATATATAGCCCGGTCAACAAATGTAAAATAAAATAAAATAAATAAATAAATAAAATATACACACACACACACACACACACACACACACACACACACACACACACACATACACACATATAACTATAGTAAAATTTATCAAAACACCCAAACATTGACATTCACAAAGTTGACCATAAAACGTTGACTTTGCAAAAATCAGTACTCTTCTATGCATGCGTCAAGAATCTCAGTTCATGCAAAACATAAACTCCAAAACTTAAAATAAAGCATCATTTTGCAGAGAGGCAAGCCTACTTGTGTCCTCCACACCCCATGCTAATTATATATACCAACTGCGAGATTCCACAATATCGGGAAAAAGGTATATTCCCCTACCCCAAATATTGTGCAGTCTCACATATGTCAACTATTTGTTTTGTTGACCAAATTTTGTCGACTAAACAGATGTTGACCAACTACAGAGTCAACAATATTCAGTTTACCCGTGTGTGTGTGTGTGTGTGTGTGTGTGTGTGTGTGTGTGTGTGTGTGTGTGTGTGTGTGTGTGTGTGTGTGTAGATCACAGCATTTAAAAAGTGCATGAAAGGTTAACACTACAAAGTTCATAGGTTCATAGGTTGGTGCTAGGCTATCGGCCCTAGGGCCTATACAAGCCTAGCCATAACAATTCCCTGGATATTTATTCCCACAATATTTACTTCCCTGGACCCCTGTCTAGCAGGGCGACTGATGTGATCCCCGGGGTGAATTTTCTATTTCTCATCTAATCATCAAAGTTCCTTGAGAAGAGGGCAAAGGAGGCGCTCTGCTTGACATGTATGGGCAGTCTATTCCAAAGTATGGTGAGTCTCTGGGTCAGGAACCTATCCCTTCAGCATGTTTTGTTCATTGTGATGATAAGGTTTAGATCCCTGGAGTGTGTGGCTCTGAGGGATTGGGATTTCTTTAAGTGGAGGATGTTCAACAGCTCAGAGTTTGACATGGCCTTGTATGTTAAACAGAGATCATCTCTGAGTAGACGATATGCCACAGAGTATAGCTGGAGTTTTTTTAGACGGTCAGCATAGAGCACCTGTTTTAGGCCTGTGATTCTTTTAGTAAGGCATTTCTTCAGCCTATCCAGCTGTTGCAGATGTCTTGTGAGGTACATACCAAATAGGGCATTGTACTCTATAAGTTGACTACAAAGCTGTACATGAATCATACCTATTTTAGCATTTCCTAGCCTTGTTTAGCCATCCTTAACACAGTCCCATCCCTCATTCTAGAGGCATAAAATGACTTACAAGAACATATCTGAAAATATGTAATGCCCAGTTCCTCTCAAGTACTTCATAAGCATTATCTAGAAAGCAGCCATCTTTAGCTTGACAGCTTACCATTCTACCACAAAAATGAGTCCTAAATTACCAGTGTAGCAGACACCTTTCACACTGTTTTATGCTATTGCCAAAACTGCTAAGGTCAGAAATATGGTCCATTTGGAAAAAGGTACCTTGGCCTCACTCAGAACACTCTCATAGGCAGTCTGTCAGACTTTCCCCAAAAGCCCGTAGTTCTTAGTATTGTCTTTCATGTGTGTTTGGTAAATCAAGTCACCAGTGAGTGGTGTTTCTTTAAGAGCTTTGACTTTTTTTTCAACTGAGTATCCAGAATATGCAGCCTTTGGCCTGAAGACAGGACCACAGGGTCAGTCATTGACCTTTAGTCCAAAGTACTTTGCTGCCAAGTACACTTACTTTGTGTTCAGACATGGTGCTTGTTTGGACAATACATGAGTTTTACAGATATCTAATAATTACTAGTCACTTGGAATCATCCCCAGGATATAACACCAAAGATTTGCAGCATTGTGAGCCCTATTCTCCTTCTGGGATTGGGCAAAATGATATATGCCAGGTTAAGAAATGGTACAGCTATTAGTTATGGACTCAGGTCTAGGATAACAGTTTGGTGTAGTGTGCTACTCATGCTCAGTTCCTTTTGGAATCCCACAGCTGACACGCTAGACCAGCCCTAGGGATAATTATTGCAATGGTTCACAAAATACTAACGTAGTCAGATTCTTCAACCCCATACATTTGATAGGCATTAGACTATATTGACCCTTGTGTAAAAAATTGACATGATGGTGGCATCCCTTTAGGGCGATCAGGTCAAGTATTGCTTGGTCACTTCCTCTCTTGGATGTGAGGGTGTCCCAGCTGAAACATAAGACAATAAAGTCAACAAGCAGCACTTTCCCCAAGTATCCTTGATTTTGCTTACATTTTTGCCATGTCCCTTTCTAGTAATTGTGATTAATGTTTAAACATTGTCTCTGATCATGGGCCTTTATCTCCCCATTTTTTTGTTGGCTTTGTCTCTGATTCTTGAGAAAAGAAGTTAAGAGTTATGCCTACTAGGATTAGATATGACTTTTCTGGGTTGGATAGGAATTCTTTATTAAAGAATGTAAAATCCTCTGGGATAAGGATAGCACTTTTGTTGAAGGCAAAAACTGTTAACTATCAGTTATATTCTTGTTAATGTTAACTTCACTCCCTAGTACATACATTATGATATTATCACTGCTTTATTTAATCTATAGTTGCGGTAACCTGAAAGTCTCTAAAGTGATGCTGGATAGTATCTCTTAATAACAGCTTGACTATCACAAAACTGTCTTTTTTTTCCTATTTGAACCAAATGTTCTAGGTCACAGACTTTTAGCACTAAATAAAGCTACCTTCATGTATTTCTTTAACCTCTAACTTTTAAAGAGTCATTCAATGGGGTTTCTAAGAAAACGCTGGAATATGTGTTAACTAAGACTACACAGTCTTACTGCCCTGGTGACAGACATGCAAAGACTTTCTAACAAATAGGCATCCTTCAACCCACCACTATTTCTCAAATGTAGACATTTCATAGATTTATAGATTTATAGATTCATAGATTTATAGACTGTTACTAGGCCAATGACCTAGGGGTCTTTCTAAGCCTAGCCAAGTTTCCCCAAAAGAATAATGATGTCCTGCATTCAAATAGGACATTGAGGGACAAGCATTTTGAATTTACTTTTGTCCATAAGGGACGTGGGTACCAGGTCTGTTATAAACTTGCTATTCCCCATCCACCGGTCTGGGTTGCTCTTAAACTAGGTAATATACAAACTCAGATTCACATGGATGGGAAGCCTGTTCCATAGGAGGGGCAGTCTCTGAGGCACATATTTGTCTCTCCAGCATGTTCTGTTTAAGTCACAGACAAAATAAAGGTCCCTAGACCTTGTATTTCTGTTAATTTTTGACTTACAAATATGTAGGAGATTCATAAGTATGGGATTTGTGGATCCGTTGTAAACCAAGCATAGATGACCCCTCAGCAATCTATAACAGACTGAGCAGATGGAATGGGATTTAAGGTAGTCTGCATAAGGCAGGTTTGTAATGCCTTGTATTTTTTGTAAGGAAGCTCTGAGGTTGCTCTAGTTGCTGCATATGCCTGGTCAGGTACATAACAAATGGTCTGATAAGAGTGGAGTACAGTGGGCTAATGACCTCTTTGGACCTAGATGCCATGCACTTACTTATAAGTTGTGCAATATAAAAGGATTTCCTCACCACTGTGGCCACATGGTGGTCGAAGGTAAGGTTACTGTCTAAATGCATATCCAGATCCCTGACCGCTGGGTTGACTCCTAGGGGCATATTATTAGCATTTCAGAGAAATAGATGCCACATAAGAGTGGGCACAGTACCAAGCCCTGTGGGTCTCTGCTAGTGACTGGCTGAGTCTATCAGTGAGCCAGTTGGCTATCCAGTGGGTGATAAAAGGGGTTATACCTATATTTTCTTGTCTATAATGCCTGAGTGGGGTATTGTGTCAAAAGCTGTTTCAAAAGCTTTGGCCAGGCCAAGGTAAGCTGCGTGCACAGTGTGACAATGCACCACTGGACCAGTAATCAAGGAGCTTCAATCCTCACCACTGGCACCTGTGGGAGATGTCAACAGGGAGGATAACAGGTACACACACAGTATTTTCAGATGCAGCTCTCTGCATCAAGTGCAATTTCCCTTATGAGGACACAGAGACCACAGTCAGTCCGGGGCTAGTTTCCTAACTCTTTCTCCAGATCCCCAGTAAGACTCCCTACTGGCACAACTATAGAGTTGATTCCTTATCCAGGGTTCCAGGCCAAGTCCTCCAACACTCTCTCTGTCCAACTAGTGATTCATGTCCCTGCCCAAGTACCTGACACACACACTCTTAGAGATTTGTTTTACACACACACACACACACACCCACACACACACACACACACACACACACACACACACACACACACACACACACACACACACACACACACACCTGGGAAAGGATGGCACAGGTTTACTAGCTATGCCCCCTTCTACCCAGACTATAAGGTAGTTACTACTGCCACCAAACCTCCTCACCAGATATTTTAAGGCCTTTAACAAAGGGTATCCAATTGTACTGTGTAATATTAATACTAATATAAATGATAGTTTGATCAAGAGCAAGGCTCTTAGGAGTGGCCCACAGAGTGTCACCAAATAAATATGCAAGTACTCTCAAAACTTAAATATCTCTAAAAAGATCAGCCACAATGAAAGGTTTAAATATATTTAATAATAAATAATAAAAGAACAAGACAATACTAAATATATATTCACAGTGACATCAGAGTTCAAAACCACAGGAAATATTTAAGATAACATTGCAGGACAGGCTCAGACAAATAAAGAAAATCAATATCTAAACTAAGCTTCACTGCATTCCTGACTGAACTTAAGAGCAGTATACTATTCCCTAATAACTTACTTAATAGACCAAGGCAAATGATGTGGTGAGTGGTCCGTCTTGTTGTTGTCAGGCCCAAGACAGAACACAGAATGCTCAGTCTCTCTAAGAAACCTCTCAAAATAATATCTAAAATATTACTTCTGGGATAGCTTCCAGAATGGCATCACTTCTTTTCATCTGATTTCTAGTTTATATGCAACTCCCCCATTGCTGGAAGCTTGCAGGACTTAATACCTACCTGTAAAAATACACACAGCTTTTGCTCATATTTTTGGCATGTGCTGGAAGTCATAAAATGATCACATACCTCCACACTTCCAGCGAGTAATTAGTTCATCCCAAAGACAATACAGAAAGCATCCTAGTACAGAATTTGTGTCTCTGGCTGCATTGAAACCTGTGAGATAGCATCTTTATGACCTAGCCTATAAAGTGATTTTTAATTTGTGATATTTTTCTAAAGTTTGCTGGACTGAGGTTAACCCTCCAGTTTCCTCCCTTGCAACATATACATTTAAACAGTTACAACAGTGTATGTAGATTTCTGTTCTCTCTAATAAGGCATATTGTAAGTACATGTCAAACACAAGCACTTTACACATACCTTTTCAACATACACATCTGCACAAATCAGTTTGATATACACATGACTTATAGTTCTAATACATTTGTAACACCAGCATCTTGTATGAATCAGTTTGATATTCACAAATGATATATAATTATTTACAAAATTCTAACTAGCTGTGCTGGCAGTACCTCATTTTGTCACACACAGTCTTACATTTATCCAGTGTTTTGGTGACTCTCTTAAGAAAGTTCACCAGATTTAGTAGGCATAACCTTCCATTAACAAAGCCAAACTGTGGTGGATCCACTATTTGCAGGTTACCTATGCCTGTATTTATCATGTCCATGATGATTCTTTCCATGGCCTTACATATGAGGCTGGTAAGACTTATGGATGCAGCAACAACAGATCAAAAAGTAAAAGGGCATTCAAAGTTAGAATTTTAAAACATATCGGGGCCATAAAGAAATGTAAGGTGGAGAGTCCATTTGCTGAACATTTTAAAAAATATCATGGTAGTAATGTGGAAGGACTTCAGGTCAGTATATTAGAACATGTCAGGGTGGGTAGGTTCAATATTTTTCTTTTGAAACTTAAACTAATACAAAAAGAATCTATTTTTATATTAAAGTATGAAACTTTAGTCCTTAAGGGGCTTAATACAGAATGTAACTGGAGAGTTTTAATTGGGTAAATGTTTTGTAATTATATAATTACTTCAGCTATTTTATTGAATAATTGGGGAAATTGTTTTGCATATAAAGTATGTGTTACTTGTGCTTTTTATACACTGAAAAGGCTTTTTAGCCAAAGTGCTAAGAGAGATTTTCATCTGAATAAAATACAACTGTTTAGAAAACCGACTGGTGGATTCCTGGTTGTGTGTGATCTGTTGTTGCTGCATCTGATATTTGGTTCTACTGTGGTCTCTAACTGGAAGACTTATGGGCCTGTAGCTACCCTGATCAGTTGTTGGACCATCTTTGTGTAGGGGAATGACTGTAACCATATTCGATTCCTTGGGCACAAAACCTGAATGAAGGCTGCAGTTGAAAAGTGATTCAAATGGACCAGAGGTGTCATGTTACATGCTATTCATTAAACATCCTGAGATGTTATCAGGACCCATCGATGAATTTTGTTTTGGTCTTGGAAAGTGCATTGATGACCTTTTCCCTAGTTATTGATGGGGGAAAAATGGTATGCAACACTTTTTGGATTATCAGGGGGTTGTGGGAGGAAGGATTTGACCTGAACCTGTCAGCCAAAAGGTTGTCAATGGCCTCTGGTTTAGTGTGAGCGATAACTTATTACAATAAGTTCTGTGCATTGTTATGTACTTCCCTGAGATTATGGACATAGCTGTAGAAAGCTTTGTCATTGTCCTTTGTCTGAGAAGCTATTTTTTCTTCAAATTAGCCTTTGAAGTATTAATTAATCCTCTTAGCTGTCTGTTTAGATTGGTCAGGGGGCTTTTAGTATGGACAGCTTTTTATCTCCTACTCTTGGCCAAGACTTCTTTTTCTTTTGTTGTATATCAAATTGATATTATGATTACATCAGTTTGGCTTGCCTTTTGAGTTTGTCTTATTCTTAATATGACTCAGCAAAGCTTGCTCCATACAGCTATCAATATGGCTGAACAGAGATTTTGTAAATAGCTTAGCATATGCTATGGTGTTTACTGGGTTTGGGTGTGTCTGGAATTTAGCCACGGTGTCTCTCAGTAGAGAAAGGTTAGCCTTGGAATAGTTCATAATGAATTTTGATTTCACTGGATTCCCAGATTTAATTTTTATTTCACGTAATACTGCCTTATGGTCAGATCTAATGAGCAAATACATTATATGGGGTGAGGAACATCACCTCTCCATATTTGTAAGTACAAGTTCAAGAATGCTTGCACTCCTGGTAGGAGAATGGACCAACTGTTCTAGGATTTTGGTATTAACAAAGTTTAGGAATCACTGGGCTTGTGCATTAGAAGTGGTGTAGGATTCCCAGTCTACAGGGGGTAGTTCAGATCCCCCATGAATATTATATGGGGTTAAATGGTGAGGGACTCTAGTATACTGAGATAAGTAGTATGGGTTTCCTGGGACACAGAGGGGGACATACAGGGTGCAAGGATACAATATGGCATCCTGTTTATGGTGATTTGCACATGTATGAGTTCCAGTGGGTCACACATTTGAACTAGTTAAAATGTGAGGTTGGTTTTAATATAGACTGAGACTCCTCCACTCTTAGTTTCCTTCTGTGCAGTAGCTGGTCTAACGGTGTAAAAGGCATTATAACCTTGTATTGCTGGGGTACTCTTCGTGACTTTAAACCATGTCACATGTTTCTTGCTAAGACTTCTAGCATTGAGCAGTACCACCTTCAGATATTCCTTTGTAGGTTCAGTTAAGTTGATAGAGTTAGCAGTTTGGCATTACCTAAAAAAAGCACTATGGGGAGGAAAAGGTATTTGTTAACATCCAAAAACATACAGAGGATAACTGCAGACCATTCCTGGCAAAGCAGCATGGTCTGTCAACTATGTCCTCCAAGGCCATCAAATATTGTCCTCCAGAAGCTAAGCCAATTGTTAAAATCATTATAATGTGGCATCATCCTTGGGGTAGGTATTATGCTGTTCAGTGCTAGGGTCATACCTGCTTGAGGCACATAATCAGCAAGCGTGATCATGCCTCACATCATATTGTCAATGGAGTTACATCTCAGCCCATTAAAATCCACATGGACTTTGACAGAGTCATACTGGTACCTGTGGTTCAATGACCTGAGTGCCTGTGTGACTTAACAGAGCCTAGCCCTGGAAAGGCAGCTAACCATGACTCTCTCCTTACAAAGTCTGGTGAGGGGGACATTGGTGTGCCTCGCTGTAAATTCACAGATGACCAGGAAATTTGCTGTGCACTGGTTTGCCTTAAGGGCTTAACAGTAGTGGTACTGGATACAGTGTTACTATGTGTAGCAGTGAGTGGTGTTTCAACAGACTGTTTATATGATGGCCGAAGAGCCTTTCTTTGATTGTTCTGTGCAGGAGGTCTTAGTGTTTTAGGAAGATTACCTTAAGTGCCTCAGCATAAGTAGTGTTAGGTTTAGGGTCTTTATCCCATGCAGTAGACATGATTACAAGTGTTACCGACAGCCTCTGTAGGATTAGTTTTGGTTGTATGAGAGAGTTTGGCTTCCAGAGTTAAAGTGTATTTACCAATCTCACATACTTCATCTATTTTATTTAGAATAAGTGGGTTGTCAGTGTACATGAGGCAATTGCTATAATGCCTCAGAATACCCATCTCAACAAGACTGGCCACAGAGAGTCAGTAAGTGCATATCCATGTTAACTGATCTAATAGGGAGGAGTAAGGGAAACATATACATTGAACAGGTAAATGGGACAAGGAACTTGATGAGTAATGCTTAGCTATGTGCAAACTAGATAGTCTGGTAATTAAAAAATCTGTTTAGACACTAATATTCCAAGAGTGTAGACCACAAACCTTCCTAATATAAAATATCTGGTTTGAAGCCCAAGTGATTAAATCAGAACAAAGAAACTTAGAATAAGAAGCACAATAAGCCTTCACCAGCAATTCCCAGCTCAGATGGTTGGAGGCAACTTTCTCCTCCTAAAAGAGAGTAGACCACAGTTCTTCTTAATGTAAAATAACTGGCCTGGAGCCCAAGTGCTTAAACCAGAATGAAGACACTTTTACAATAACAGACAAAATAAGCCTTCAACCAGCAGGATGTAAGCTACTTCTCCTGCCACAAGAGTATAGATCACAAATCTTCCTTATGTTAGATAACTAGTTTGAAACCCAAGTGCTTAAATCAAAAGAGCTTAGAATAACAATTAAAATGAAACCAGACTACTAGCAAGCAGTAATAAACACAACAGATTAAATGCAACTGAACAATTTTAGAAAGTGCAGCAAAAAGCTAAATAAAGTAGGAAGAAGTACAAATACAGTAAGAGCAGCTGAATAAAGTACAAATTTTGTTTATTTTATTAGTAAGTGAGAAGGAAAGAAACAAAAGATAATTCAAGTTTAGAGACTAAGGAAGAGGGCCTTTCCAACTGATCTCTCAGTTCTCAGTAGAATGAGCTAATGAGATGGGACTGGGAGGAATGTCTAAAATCAGGTTTATAGTAGGGACAGACAACTCAAATGCCACCAAGTTTAAGAGTACAACAGCAGGTAAGCAATAGTCAGGCAGAAAACAGCTAGTTAGACAAGAACTACAGCTAAAGAACAATGCCACTAAATATATGCAGTTAAATGAGGAAAGCTATTTCTCAGCTCATCCCATTAATTAGCTGGATGTTATTCACTGTCTGCAAAATAATTATTTTCTAACTTTTCTAATTGACCCTAGCCAAAACCACTTAAAAACTCCAAAACGAACAAAAAAAAAAAACGTAACCCAATATAAGAAAAAGGTAAAAAATAGAAGCAACCAAAGTTTAAATGAATAACTTCAATCCAAAATAAATTGCAGATAGAGATCCACAATAGTCAGGCAGAGAACAGCAAGTCAAACAAGCACTACAAAGTAAACTCTAGTCTCACCCTTTTACTCTGGCTGTAAAAACTATTTGCTTCTCTAAGCTGAAAAGAGGAAAACTGGAGGTATAGTAGGATATCAAGGGTAACAACTGCTGAATCCTTTTACTTTAACAAATGTCATTTTTTTTCAGACACCTGAGATTTCATGAATGTGATTATCAGTCCTTCCCAAATTATTATTGTATCATATTAGATCTTATCTGAATTCACTTTAAAATCATTGCCATCATCAACCCCCTTTTCCAATTTTGTACATGGGGTTGGGATGCCATGCCAACTGCCACCATCTCTCGACCAAATGCCAATCTCTTACCTTCTTTGCCAGTCTTGCCTGATTGCTGCTTTTCCCACGCAGTCTAATTCAATTTAAAATGACATCTCTGATATCCTACAGTGTATGAAAGTTTAATATTACGCCTATTTTTGATGTCATATTAAGAACTCTGATTAAGGAGTCCCTAATAAGAAGGCCTTCTGACTGACCCATGTAAGACTCTTCCATGAGAGGTGTATATATTGTCATTAACAGTCACCTAAATCAGTCCATGAATCAGCCTGTGTAGTGGGAGTTGCAATCAGAATAAGCATGTCCCAAATATTTGGGTAGAGCTCACAGTGCTTACTTTCCTTTTTTTTATTGTGTTACTGAAAGGATAGGTAAACAATGTCATCTACATGATCTTGCTTATTCTTAACAGGAAATTTATCAGGCAATGGAGTGCAACTAAAAAGGGGCTGGCCTGGTTTACTTTATCTGCAACAACATCTTCAGTTATTGAAACCCCAGCTGTTTGTATCCCATTGTTACATGTTAGGGTGAATGCCAGCTTAATCCACATCTGTGTGAGCTCCAGTACCAGCAAAGCTTTAATGCAATCACCATACCACATAATCAGGTAGATGCACTTGTTGCAGATGTTTAGAGGTGATAGCATTATCTTGTCAGATGATACTGTGGATTTGTGCATATTGTGCATGTGTCATGCGTGTCTAGCCGGGTAATCATCACAATTTCCTATATTGATTAACAACCAAAAGTAAATGCAAGGTACAGTTCTACTAAAATGCCATTTACATATTAGCAGCTCACCTATGATACAAGAAATTCCTACAGATAAGCAGTAGCAAGTTGCAGAAGTCAGTTTATAAAAAGCAAATTGGAGTTGTGGCCCAAACCACTAAAGAGTATAGAGACAGTATTTGATGTTAGTTTTAACAGCACATTTTCTCCAAAATGAATCGCTTTATAACTCAAAATAATAACACACAAACATATAAAAGCAGCAAAGACAAAAAGAAGAATATATTACTGTAACCAGAAACAAACTCTTATAAGAAATGTGGGACTCCTAGTATTACTATGGAGGAAATAACTATTTGCTGCAGGTAACTATGCATAACTTCACAATCACAGCAAACTTATTGATAGCCTAGTGACTTCCTTCTTTTTTTCCAATACAATAGTTTTTGTACCAGCCTTAAAGCCTTCATAGAGGTTTCCTTGTTATACAGAAAACCTGTGCTCTGGAATCGTAATAAAAAATTTTGAGTGAATTGGTATTAAGATCCACATAATTGCTCACTTTCACATTGATCTGTCCAGAAGTAAAAATAACAATTTCAGGACTTTTAATGAGATGAGCAGTCAAAAATAGTACTCTTAACATATTGTTGCTACCCATGAATCCTAATATGTAAGTAAAATAATGATAACAGGGAATAAAATGTGTTTATTTATTTATTTTATTTTACATTTGTTGACAGGGCTAGTCCAACTGGATACAAGTCCATTTTCAGTAGAGGCCCGGGGAGATAAGCTCCAAGATTAAACTAATGCAGTAGGAATACAAGACAGCACAGAAACATAAAACTAATACATGTTAAAAATGCAATACAGTAATGCTGCGGACTAATATAGTACAACTAGCATCAAGGAATAAAGGCACAAAACGCTAAGAAATGATTAACTGCATTACTGCTGTAGTAATGCAATAGTAATACAAAGCAATACAGACACATGAAACTAATACATGCTAAAAATACAAATACAGTAATGCTGCAGACTAACATAGTACAACCAGCCTCAAGGAGTAAAGGCACAAAACGCTAAAAAATTATTAAATACATTATTGCTGTAGGCTAGCATAGACGGAACTAACATAATAGAAAACATGAATGCAGGTTTTGACAATGCAGTGGAATGAGAAGCAAATATCTGAGGTATATAGTTTGCAATTTGTTATACAGAAGAGTGAGGAAGAGATGAGAGGCTCTAACTAGTTAAAATGCCTATTTAGAACTTTACACATATATAACATGGGTAGTATTAATACAAAAACTGACAATGAAAGTGTCAGGAGAAGGAGTAGGGTCTTAGTAATGTACAAGGTAAGTTTCATGTACGAAGAAAGAAATAAGAAACTACAAAATGAACTAAGAGGAGAGTTTATTTGCTTATTAGTGGGTTATAGAAGGGGAAAAAGTAGTATACTCGATAGTGTTAATCTGGGTTAGTACATGGGCATGACCATTGTGCTTTAAGGTGTAGTTTTACTTGGTGCTTGAAGAGTGGTAATGATGAAAGTAATTGTAGGCTGCTGGGGTGTCTGCTCCAAATCTTACCCACGGGATTAGAGAAGAGGGAGTCCCCTGCTTTATTAAGGGATTTCTGGATTGTTACTTGTAATTTATCTGCTGAGCGAAGGGTAGTAAGATTTCTATAAGGAGAGACTATGCTACTAAGAATAGGAGTATTGTTGGTATGAAAGAGAATCTTATGGGTGATTGTAAGTTGCTGAAATAGTAGCTGGTTTTGGAGTTCTAGCCATCCTAGCTGTTTGAGATTTAAACAGTGATGGGTTCTATGTGGTGAACCTGTAGCAAATCTGGCAATGTTGTTGTAGGAAGTTGCCAGTTTGTTTAAGTTCATTTTGGAAAGATTTGTATAAATAGATAAAGCATAGAGGAGGGTAGAGATCAGGTGGGTATGGGCAATGATGGTTCTGGCTTCAGGGGTGAGGAAGGACTTTATCCTATAAAGTGAGCCAAGTTTTCTGTTAACAGTTTTAATAGTAGTGTTCATATGTGTGTCAAAGTTAAGATTTTGATCAATGGTTACGCCTAAGAGCTTGGTGGTCAGGTCAGGTGTAATTATAGCACCATTGCTAGATTTAACAGTAAGATCAATGGGGGACTTCAGAGTGGGAGTAAATATTAGTAATTTAGTTTTTTTTGGAGTTTAGTAGGAGGCAACGTTGAAAAAAACATTTTTCAACTGAGTTAAATACTGTCTGGATAATGGTTTGGAGCTCAGCAGATGAGGTGGCAGAACACACTAGTGTGGAATCATCTGCATATTGTATGCAGGTAGATTGTGGAATATTTAGCTGTAGGTCATTGATGAAAATAGAGAAAAGGAGAGGTCCCAGGATGGAGCCTTGTGGGACCCCAAGAGTAACAGGAAGAAGAGTGGAAAGGTTATGGCCCCAGAGAACAGCTTGCTGTCTGTTTCCTAAGTAGGACTTGAACCACTGTAATGCCTGTGAGTTGAGTGAGAATTGTTTTAGTATATCTAGTAGTAATTGATGGTTCACCATATCAAAGGCTTTTGATAGGTCTATGAAGAGTGTGGTGGGGAGCCTGTTGTTGTTGCGATGCTTACTGATGCAGTCAGAGAAGGATAGAAGGGCAGTAGTAGTACTATGGAAAGGCCTAAAACCATGCTGACAGTCTGACAGAAGGTTATATTGGAGAAGGTGATCAAGTAGCTGGCGGTGGATACATTTTTCCATTAATTTGGCTAGGGGGGAGAGTAGGACTATAGGGTGATAGTTAGATATTTCAGTTGAATTACCACCCTTATAATTATATGTGAGATTTTCCAGAGAGATGGGATGGAACCTTCAGTAATGGTTCTGTTGATTAGAATGGAAATTGGATAAGAAAGTACTTTAGCTGCGATTTGCAGGTATTCAGCTGGTAGGAGATCAGCGGATGGAGTACATGGTTTAAGTTTAGTAAGTAAGGTAAAGATGAAGGATGTGGGGACTGGATTTAGTTGAAAGGTAGGGGGTTTGCTAGTCATGGGGAATGGGAGGGTTGAGGTGACAGGAGGTAGGGAGTTAGCAAGAGACTGTACAGTTTCTGTAAAGAAGGTATTGAAGATATCAGCAATCTCCTTAGGAGTGCTTAAGGAAAATCCTGAGAGGGTTGGTGTCTTGGAGTGGCCTGGGTGTAAAAGTCTATTAATAGCTGTCCAGAACATTTGTTGGGTTTGTTGATGTTTGTCTTGGAGTTTAAAATATTAGTTTTTTTATCAAGGAGTATAGATTTCTTTGTGGCATTTCTATAGTGTTTGTAGTTCTGGTGATTGGTTAGGTTTTTAGTACATCTCCATTTAGACCAGATCTTATTTCTTAATAGGATTTTGTGTCTTGTCTCTTTAGAGAGCCATGGTGCTGCTTTGCTTCTGGTTCTAATGGATCGAATAGGGGCATGGTATTCCAGTATTTGTAAGAATTTGTGGTTAAAATAGGAAACTGCTTCCTCAAGGGAGAGTTGTTTTAAGGGAGACCAGTCACAGGCTTGTAGCTCTTTTTGGAAATTTACAGCATTAAAGTGTTTTTTGTTTCATATAGTTTTAAGGATTGTTTGGTTGGGGAAGAAGGTTTTATGCCTAATTATATAAGTGAAGAAGTGGTCGCTAATATTATGAGGAAGGGTATCTGCTGTATAAGTGAGGGGATGGTTTCTTACTAGGATCCAGTCTAAGATGCTGTCTTTGTTAGTGGGCTTATGGATTGTGGTTGGGGTGATGATAAATTGAGAAAAGCCATACAGGTTTATATGGACAGAAGGTTTGTTAGAAGTACAGCAATTCCAGTCTATATTGAAGTCGCCAAGTACTATGGTTTCTTGAGGGAGGGAAGAAGAGAGGCAGCATAGGATATTTTCAAGGGTGTTGATGTTATTGCCTGGAGGTAGGCAGGTAGGAGAAAATTATGTAGATAGATTTGCTAGTATTAAGCTGAAGTTTAGAGGCAAGGATTTCAATGTGATTATGTAATGGTATATGTAAGTCTACTGAAAATACATTTAATTCAAATTTATACAGAATTGCTATGCCACCACCCTTTTTAGTTGGATGGTCTAATCTTAAGTAGATTCACCAGAACATGTTTTTGAATTCAAAGTTATTGATATAGTTGACACAAATATTAGAGGTGGTCCCACCTCTCTGAGATTGGAGAAATGTGAATTGTTGTGGCAGCTAAGATGTGATGCATTTAAGCACCCATGGATTAATGAAATGTGCTCCATAGCTTGCATACTTAAACTGAGGAGCCTTATAAGATAAAGGCCTGCATTTTCCTTGGTATATATTTTTTTCAGTATTTTTTTCAAAATTTTAGATTGTTTAAATTGTTCATTTTGTACATCCATCTATGTTAACATTTATACAAGGTATCTGTATTCAAATAGATGAATTTTAACATCCATAAGAATGTTTTTACAGTCATTTTTGTCCATATTTTATCTATTTCTTATCTAATTATTACTATTTATTCATTCTCCAGTCTTATAAGTGTTATTTAACATTTCTAACAGGTGTTAGTGGCTACTTTTCCAATATACTTCTAATGTACACTACTGAGGTATTTTGAAATGTATTTTTCAATGTATTTTCTAATGATTTTCTTATATTATTCCAAGCTAGGTCTTTTATTTAATATAATTAATGTCTAATTGACCATGTGATAGAGCTCATTAGATTTACATTTTGGGAGAGTGTATATAAGGTCTTGCATTCAGTATTGTCTTGTCTTATCTGAAGAAGTACAGGTACTATCCTGTACAAAAGTGCATACTTTATTCGTGAATAAATAATTCTTTTTGGAGTGTATCCAGGTCATGTTCATACTTTTTTTGTTATTTTCCAAGTTTGTTTTGTGTCTTCATATTATCCATTTCATAGCTGCTTTATTTATACAGTTCTTGACATTTATCTGACTAATATCTCATGAACGACAGAGTCAAACGATTGACTAAAATCTGTGAACAGGACATCAACCTGTGTTCTTTTATCCATGAAATTTAACACTGTGACTATATATCCCACAACAGGCATGTTAACTAATGAAAAATGGAAGGGACTGACTATAAACTTTAGCAGTTCCAATTTGCCTCATGCTCATTCCATTATGTTCTGAGATCTTGTTATCTTTTAAGTGGTTAACACTTCCTCCGAATCCTTGTGTTGTCAAACAGTTGTACTCTTGTCTGTCCCTTTTAGTTGGACTTGTGCGGCTGGAATGTGCTATGTTATAACCCTTACCTGTATATAACCTAGTAAGTTTTGTAGTCACATGCTGAAGAAGTGACATGATGTGTTTGTGCAGTAAAATAATTTTAAGATGTGCCTGTGCTTCCTGATACTGCATGTACTTCTTTTATATTATGTACTAGAGTGGACTTTCATTTCTGCCTGTCCTATTTAATATTTGTGTTTGTTTGTTTGTATGGTTAAAATCTTGCTTATTATGTTATTTTTGTTTCTGTCTGTCCTTGCTACTACCAAATGCTCCCATTGCTTTTTTTCTGCTTCCAGTTTGTTTATTCATTTGTTTCATTTTGTTTGTTTCACTATTTGTACCACATTTTAGCCTCTTTGTTCTCCTGTCACTAACTGTAACCTGGGGTACACAGGCATCAGATAATTTCTTAAGTTTATCCTTAAAAGATTTGCGGGCAGCACCCATTCTGCTGCCTTTCAAGGAAGTTCTCAATGCCCAAGTTGCAATTTCCTGTTTACTTTTTTTCCTAATACACATTTTTCTAAAGATAACTTGCTAAATTTCAAGTTAATAAGAATTTTTTATCTTTTCTTACATTTGTAAAAATAACCTTTAAAATATGATTTTCACCTGCAAAGGTTTTTCATATTAATGTTTTTCGGCTGTTTTTCCCCATAGGCGTATTTGTGAAAAATCTAAAGTACTTCACTTGCCTTATTCTGAAACTCATTCTTTTTGTCTACACTTTTCTGAAGATGTGTTATTATAAATGGGCAGCTATATCTGTGTCTCAGTAATGATTTATTTGTGTATCTATTGATTTCTTTATTGTTTGCTTGTACAACGCCCTTTTTAGCCACTAACCTGGTCATACAGCAATAGGTATAAGAAACAATTTAAGTGTGAGAGGTAAGTATTAATATCAAACAGGTAGAAGAAGAATTGAGACTATACATAGTCTTATAGTATCACAGTAAACACAAGAATGTACATACAATATTTTCAATAAAAATATATTGTACAAGACTACAGAAAGTATTCCTAATAAAATTTGCTGAAGACAACCTTTGGTTTCAAAGTATAATAGTTAACATAACAATCTATATACAATATTTACAATTAAAATACATTGTACAAGAGTATAACAGGTATTCCTGATAAAGTACAGAGCAGAAAAACATTATGAGTTTTATAAATGGATGATCAGGTTATGCTATGTATTTCTCAAGCATTTACATTTACATTCATTATCCAAATGATCCTTATTTTCTTCTTGGATTGTGTGAGGCTAGATTTGCATAGTCCATTTATGTCCATTTATTTTAGCCACTGTCGAGCAGATACACAGATGTGATCCCCGGGGTGCAATTCCTATTTCCCATCCACTCATCAAGATTTTTCTTGAAGAGTGCTAATGAAGAACTTTGCTTGATATAGATAGGTAGCTTGTTCCAGAGTATTGGAAGCCTCTGGGACAGGAATCTATCCCTCCAGCATGTCCTGTTTATTGTGGTGACAAGGTTTAAGTCTCTAGAGCATGTAGCTCGGAGGGAATTGGGATTTCTTTAGGTGTAGCATGTCCAACAGCTCTGGGTTTCACATAGCTTTATATGTTAGGCAGAGATCACCTTGGAGTACGCTATATGCTACGGAGTAAAGCTGGAGTTTTTTGAGGCGGTCAGTGTAGGGCATTTGTTTGAGGCCAATAATCCTCTTTGTGAGGTACTTCCGGCAGCCTTTCCAGCTGCTGCAGATGTCTTGTGAGGTATATTCCAAAAGGGGCATTTGTACTCTATAATAGGTCTAATGAGTGTCAAGTAGAGGGGA
This sequence comes from Protopterus annectens, assembly GCF_019279795.1. Lineage (NCBI taxonomy): Eukaryota > Metazoa > Chordata > Ceratodontiformes > Protopteridae > Protopterus > Protopterus annectens. The sequence continues at coordinate 374,494,477 of NC_056735.1, forward strand.
ACAATGACCTCTTTTTTCCTAGATGAGAACCCTTTTATGATGAGGTGTCTGCAACTTTTACAGTGTGGGTTATGTCAGTGAGCCAGTTGGCAACCCATCATGTGACGTAGGGATTTATACCTACTTTAGTGAGTTTAGCTATAATTCCAGAATGGGGGATGGTGTCAAAAGCCGTGGCGAGGTCAAGCTAGGCTGTGTGAACCACATTACCCTCATCTATGGCTTTGGTGACTGCCTCAAAGAAGTCAATCAGGTTCAGGAGGCATGATCTGCCTTACACAAACCAGAACTGGGTGGGATCCAGAGTTTGGAGGTTACCAAGGTCTTTGTTTATGAGTTCCATGATGATACGTTCCATGGCCTTGCAGACAAGGCTCGTCAGGCTAATAGGTCGGTAGTTCCCGGGATCAGTGGTTGCTCCCCCTTTGTGGAGTGGGATAACTGTTGCTGTGCGCCATTCAGTGGGCACAAAGCCTGATGCGAGGCTATTATTGAACATGGTGCTTAACTGGGGAGCCAGTTCGTTCTGAAGTTCATGTAAAACGCAGCCTGGGATGTTGTGTTTTTGGCTTTAGAGAGTGCAGCTTTTACCTGCTATATACTATACTCTTGTATGACTGTTCCTTGATGTGTATGACTTTTGTGCTTCTTTGTTTAGCACCTAACCTGTCATACCATACTTTTGACAATGCCTCAACTTATTTAAATATATTTGCATTAATTGCAGTTCTATAATAGATACATGCAATTTCAGATCTTGATGTAAAGCAAAGATTATCTTGTATCCTTTCTGCAATATTACTAGCTAAAGTGCTCACAGTAGGCATTTGAGTTATACTCGTGGCATAATTTATAGTAATTGGTACCAAAGTGCACTGCGCAAAGTATTAATTATTAAACACTTGACCAAGGTACCAGTACTGATGCTCACCTGTAAACTTAGCATATACAGTAGTTATCTAATTGTAGTTACTTGATACAAAACTCCTTTCCTTTATTCCCCAACCATAAAGTATTTCAATATTTAACAGCAAGTTGAAAAATGAAGTCATGTGAAAAGCAGTGGATAGAAATTCTGTCCGAATGTGCACATCTAACACAATATATCCAAACTGACGATACCTTTGCTTTGGCATCTCTTGTTGCTTCTGCTTCAGCTGCCATTGCTCTCTGTAATGACAAGGGAAGTTTCACATCCTTCAACTCCACACGCTCCACTTTGACACCCCAGTCCTTTGTGGCTTCATATAATATGCGCTTAAAGATAAAAGGGAGAAACTGTAACATTCCATTTCAACCAATTTGAAGTGTGAGATAACATAAAATGGGATGGAGATTTGTTAAGCTACCACTAAAAAACAAATTGTACACACAAAGAAAATGTAAAATCAGATATTATTTTAATCTCCAAACAATCTATCAATTAGCTCCATGTATATCTTTCTCATGTTTCTCCGCCATTAGGTCATATCAGACCCCATGCTCAAATTCACTCAGTCATATTACAAAAATTAAAATCTGCAGCATAATAGAGGTAACAGCTTTCCCAGACATATTTTTTGATGACCACTGAATCTTTATCCAAGAAATATCTATGTTTAGCCCAAATACAAATTTTACATTTCTCCCACACAAGTGTATTGGACTAACATAAAATAATTGTCAAACAAGTGAAGGAAAAAGAAATTATTTTATTTATTTTATTTATTTTACATGTGTTGACTGAGATAGTCCGACTGGATTCATGTCCATTTTCAGCGGAGGCCCGGGGAGGAAAGCTCCAAGGTAAGCAGATACAATAAAAACAATGAAAACATATTACAAATATGGTATACACAAATAATACATAAGCAAACATGAATAGACAAGTTCAACAGGTTAGAGTTACTCCCTGGTGATAGTCAGGGGTAAGTTCAACAGTAATCTGATTAACAGATTTTTCATATTCATGATGAGAGTTAGCCAGGTATGTTGCAGTGGCAAAGCCAGTTTAGTGCCAGATGTTGTTTGAGTCTAGTTTTAAATTGGCCTAGGGAGGAGAGCAAAGTAATATCAGCTGGAAGTGAGTTCCAGGCTCTGCCTGCAGAGTTTGCAAAGAAGGAATCACCGGCTGCATTGTTAATGTTGATTGTCTGAATTAGTAGTCTGTTCTAGTTGTGGATTGTTATAGGGGGTGATAAGATTTTTAAGTGTCAGTGTATTATCTGGATTATAAAGGATTTTATTAGCCATAATCAGTAGGTTATATTGGATTAGACTGGGTAGTTCAAGCCACCCAAGCTGGTTAAGATGGATGCAGTGGTGTGTCCTAAAAGGCAGGCCAGTGGCAAACTTGGCAATGTGATTATAACAGGTTGAGAGTTTATTAAGTACAGCATTGTTTAGATAAGAGATTAGGGGGGATACATATAGAAGTGTTGAAAGTAGGTGAGAGTGAGCTATGGCAATTTTGACTGGAGGGGTGAGGAAGGCTTTTATTCTGTAAAGTGACCCAAGTTTTTTATTGACGGTTTTGATCGAGAGGTTTACATGTAGGTCATATTTTAAGTTATTATCAATAATGACACCTAATAGTTTTGTAGAGGGTTTCGGGGAGATTATTGTGCCATCATTTGCATTTATGGTAAAGGTAAAAACAGCAGACCATTGTGTTGTTGAGAATAACAGCATTTTAGTTTTTTTGGGATTTAGTATCAATCGATGTTCAGAGAGCCAGTTTTCTATAATATTAAAGGTGGACTGGGTAGCAGACCATAAATCTGTAGGAGATGTAGCTGAGCAAATCAGGGTGGAGTTGTCAGCATATTGGATATTGCTGACATTTGGGATGACAGTATACAAGTTGTTAATAAAGATGGAAAACAGTAGGGGCCCTAGTATGGAGCCTTGTGGTACTCCAAGGGTGTTTGGTAATAGGTTAGAGAGCTTGCATTGCCAAAGAACAGCCTGCTGTCTCCCATTGAGGTAGGATTTAAACCATTGAAGGGCTTTAGAATCTAGACAAAGTTTGCAGGGTGTGAATCAGAAGATGGTGGTCAACCATGTCAAATGCCTTGGAGATATCCAAGAAGAGGGCTGAGGATATATGATTATTGTTACGGTTATTGTTTATGATATTGGTAAAAGCTATTAGGGCTGAAGTAGTGCTGTGGTGTGGAGAGAAGCTGTTTCCAGATACATAACTGGTTTAAAATAACAATCTTGGTGTTATGCAGATAACTTGGACATCAGTAAAGTAGCCTTTAACACTGGAGATTTGGCAAAGTGCCTGTGGCAGTGCAGAGCATTTTTAGCTAGTTCTGTGTGTTTAGGGCAGTTGTGGCATTACTTAAATATTCAGCACTAGAATCACTAATAAGAAGTTTCTAATAGGACCTCCACCTATTAGTGGTAGTATAACTTAATCATTATGGACACCAACTCATTCATAGAACCTCTGTTTTGTGCAGTTTGTGTAGTCTGCGACCCAAGGAAAAACAGACCTTTTAACATTTGATTTGCACAGCATTTGCAGATTCACAGTTTTTGGAAGCTGACAAATTACAGTGGATCTCTTCACTATAGCAAACTTTTACTGTGGACAACTTTTCACAATTATGCATCTCCTCCTTATGGTAAGAAGAGGCTATATTTGTATATGCAAAGAGCAACATGTTTAGCAACAACAGAAGTAGGTTTGTTAACTATGACCTTGCCCTTTATAATCAATATAGATATCTGGGAGACTTAGAATCTCAAAATGAGAAGGGAAGTGGGTGAAATGAGTATAATCGTACCAATATAATTGTAGCCAACTCTTTTATTCAAACAGACTCTGCTGTCTGTCTTGATGCACAACTTTTTGTAGCAGTAAAACACAGTGAATTTTTTTTTCAGTTTAATCTGTTGCACAAGGAATATGGTAAAATTCAGCCACAGGTTAGTCGGTCACTGAAGCTGTTCACTGACTACTCACATGGTAACCATTTTATGTCTAAGGATACTGGTTCTCAACCAAATACATTCCGGATGTTTGGGGGGGGGGGGGTCATCTGATACAACATTACATCAAACTAACAAGGAGAATGATTAGATAGGAAAAGAAGAAGGATGCTCACCAAATGATTTATAAAAATCACTGTATACAAAGATTATATATTCCCCCATTCCAAAGGAGAGATGGGCCTCCTTAAGACTGATCACATGTATAGATCTGCAATCATGGGACTCCACACATATCTGCTGGCCTCACAAGACCCAAATGTAGTAAATGTTTTGAAACATGAGGAGACTAAATCTAAGATGACTTCTCTGCTTAATCTACCAGAAACATATCGGCGTCAAGCAGGAATGGAAATCAAACCAGAAGTAGATAAAAATCAGACAACAACTGAATGTGCCAAAAAACAAAAGAAAGAATATAAGCTAAAGGACTGGATGAGAAGGCAAGAAATGTGGAAAATGCATATAGTTGAAAGTAGAGAAAACTTCTGGAAGAACCTCGTGTTGATTAGGAATGAATGCAGAAATATTTAAGGAGAGGCAAATTCAAACCAAGAGATGAAAGGTTAATTTTGATGGCCCAAGATAGTGGGCTACATACACGTTGGTTTACAAAGTCGACTGAACATGTGGGAAAAACAGACAAATGTAGGTTTTGTAAAACTGAATTGGAAACAGCTGCACACCTCATTACTGGTTGTAATATACTAATGGCATGAACTTTAATTGTACTTTGACTTAGGAATGGGGCCCATTCCCGTCATGGTATTAGGAACCCAAAAGACTTGGAGAAATTAAAAAAGGGAGAATTGTTGGAAATTAATTCATCTTCAAGTCTTGGTGAATACCTTCACTAGGTGGACCCTGTTTTTCACAAAATCTCACCAAGACGATACTGATATATAGACTGTATTTTATATAGCATATATCATGGACAGAAGTGGGTTAAAAATAAAAAAGATACCTGGGTGTACAAGACCCGGGATGAAAAAATGCCCAATCCTGGTAGGTGCAATGGTGCCAGGCTGGAAAAAATGACAATGTAGAATCCTCAAGACACAGAAACATTCCTACAATGGGGATAGACCAGGCCCAGGGGTAGGATGGCCTGCTTGTTATAGAAGGAAGTAGCAGTCCACAAAAATCACAAAAACTGATATCCCAGAAAAGAAAAACAGTCAAAAAAAGCCAGCGTGCTTGAGTGAAATTCAAATCCAAAAGATTTTATTGTAAAGCCATGTAGGAGTGAAAAATCACCCTACATACATAAATCAAACCGGTTTCGGCTCCCAGGAGCCTTCTTCAGTGATATACCAAAAATACAATAAAGAATCAAAGTATCAAAATACAATCATTTAAATACCCATAGGCTGTTCACATTGGCCAATCACAACCTCACATGAATAATCATTATTACAATTGATCATTAAGGCCAGGTGGAAACAAAGCCCCAAGTTTTATGATCCATTTTCTCTCCTTAGAACTTAACAATTCAAGCCAGTGTTTCTTATTCAAACATCTGCCCCTTATACAATCTATTGTGACAAATTTGAAAGATGCTGATGCATGTTTAAGGCAATGTTTGTATAAAGCATTGTTAATGCGTTTGTTTTTGATGTCACTCAAATGCTCACAAATTCTAAGCCGGAAAGGCCTAGAGGTCTTCCCGACATAGAAAGCGGAGCAATTGCAGGTCACCAAATAGATGACCCACTCAGAGTTACAGTTGCCCCAAAAATTAATGTCAAACACAACAGATGTGTTCTTACTACTGAATTCCTTGGTACGTAAAATACGAACACAAAAGGAACAATGTCCACAAGGCATACATCCAACAATAGGTTTACCCATGATCGACCATTGAGTGAAGGTAGAAAAATCCGAACCTACTCTCTTATAATGACTGAATTTGGAACCCATAGTTTGTCCCCTTTTAAATGAAAAGGAACATCTATCAGGAAGCAAAAGATTAAGTTTGTAATCAGCTTTCAGAACATTCCAATGTCTGTGTATGATGTTTTTAAAGCCCTGTATGTTACGTCCATATGTGGTCACCAAACGCAAGGGTTGGGGCCTGGTATTATTGTCCTTCTCTCTATACGATAACAAATCATGCCTATCAATATTAGACACAGATCTTTTAGCTAACTGAACTGTACCTGGGCGATACCCCCTCCTGATGAATCTATTTGTCAAATCCTCCTGGGCATCAGAAAAGGATTGCTGGCTGGAACAGATCCTCCTGGCTCTAAGAAATTGTGATTTAGGTATATTCTGGATGACATGTTGTGGGTGGAAGCTGGTGGCATGTAACAATGAATTGAATTCTGGAAATTTCCTGAACATCCTTGTTGATAGGGTATTATCCTTGTTTCTGTTAATTTCTACATCAAGAAATACTATCCTATTCTTATGATGGGTCAACTTGAATTCTATCCCCCATATGTTATCATTAAGATATCCAAGAAACTCCAAAAGATACCCTTCATCAGCCTTCCACACCAACCAACAGTCATCCAGATAACGTCGCCAGATATCCATCTCGCACATATAAATGTTATGGCTCTGGTCATAAATAACAATTTCTTCAACATATGCCATAAAGAGATCTGCGTATATGGGTGCAAAAGATGCACCCATAGCAGTCCCCTTAGTTGGCCAATAACAACAGTTCTGAAAATAGAAAACGTTACTAGATAAAACATACTCAGTAAGGCATATGAGAAATGTATTAAATCCAGGTTGATATAACCCTGACCTAGCCAGCCAATAATCCAACGCTTGTAAGCCTGCCCAGTGTGGAATATTCGTATAGAGAGAAGTAATGTCCAAAGTACATAAAAGCCAATGTGGTTCCAATTGGCAATTATTAATAATATCCAGGAATTGGGTGGTATCTTGGATTCTAGCTCTAATGGAACCCAATAAAGGTTTTAAATATTTAGTTAAATATTCAGACAGTGGTTCAGTAAGTGACCCATGTCCTGAGACTATGGGTCGACCTGGTGGATTTGTTGGATGTTTGTGGATCTTCGGTAACATATATATATACTGTTTACTGGGTGAATCAACTGTCAGTTGCTCTTTAATATATTGGGTAATAATACCCTCCTCAACTGCCTCAGTTAAAAATTCACCAATTTTATGTTGAAAATGTGGTGAAGGATCCAAAGGCATCTGCCTATAGTATTGCATGTCACCCAATTGTCTCATGACTTCACTGTCATAAGTCACCTTGTCCAATACTACCACCGCTCCACCCTTATCTGCCTGAATAATGACCAGATTTTTGTTATTGATAAGTTCATTTAAAGTGGACATTTCATCAGCAGACAAATTATTATAAAGAATGGGAAATTCTTTAAGATGACAATGTATGTCCTGTAAAACATTCTTTTGAAATACCCCCACTAAATGTGACATGGGTGGATTAAATGTCGACTTCTTGAACCTAAAATCATGACATGTATCACCCAAATTATCACAATTATTGTTATCAAAAAACAATTTTAAGTTTAATGTTCGACAAAAATTAATAACATCCTGAGCCAAAGATTGTTCAGAAACAAAAAACCCTGGAACAAAATTAAGCCCTTTATTCAATATATTCAGTTGTGCACACAGCCGGGGACCCCATCCGGTCCCATTGATGCTGTGTTTTAGCTTTAGAGAGAGCAGCTTTCACCTGCGCATTTGAGATGTCTGGGAGGCTACTCTCAGTTGGGATAGTTATCTCTCCTTTGGGGAGAGGGGGTGAAGTTTAGCTGAACCTGTCTGCCAGTATGTTGGCAATGTCTGTGGGTTCAGTGATTTTTGTATCATTTTGGACTAATTCTGAGCATATCTGGGAGTTTCCACCCAGGTTTCTGACATAGCTGAAGAAGGCCTTATGATTGTCTTTTGAATCTATGGCAATTTTTCTCTCAAAGTTGGCCTTGGATGATTTTATGAGGGATCGTAGTTTCTTGCTAGTGCTGATCAAAGATGCCTTCCCTTTTTGGGATTTTGCTCTATCATGTAATAGCTTTCTCCTCTTATTGTAAAGTTTGTTTATGGCTGGGGTCCACCAGACTGGACGTTTGCCCTTGGTGGAAAGAGGCTTGGTTTTATTTGGGATTGCCTGATCCATGCAGTCCTGAAGGTGTTCATAGAAGACATTTGTAAGGGCTTCCACAGCTTGGGTTGTGGTTTCCATTGGCTCGGGAGCCTTGACGGATACCACACCTGTCTTGAGTAGTGTGAAGTTTGCTTTTTCTTCACTGTGGTCTTTTTTGTTTGGGGTGGGGGCGGGATGTGGATTTCTAGTGAGATTAGTTTATGATCTGATCTCACCAATGAGGGCTATACTTCCGGTGTGGAGCATTTTGTCCCCATGTTCGTGATGATGAGATCTAGTATATTTTCTCCTGTTGTGGGGACGGTGACTAGTTGTTCCATGGCATTTGAATTTATGAACTCCAGGAACCTTTGGGCTAGAAAGTTTGGGCTTAAGTAATGTTCCCAGTCTATATTCGGGTAGTTGAAGTCACCCAATATGATGGTGTTTGGTGATACATTTATACCCTCCAGTGTCTTCAGGAAGGCTGTGTGGGTTTCCTGAGTTTGAGAGGGTGGCCTGTAGCATGCTACAAATTGTAGAGCAGTTTTGCCTATGGTTAATTGCACCTGGATGGTTTCCGATGCTTCGTGCGTAGCCACCAACCTGGAGGTGTGGGTATCCTTGATGAATATGGATACAGCCCCTCCTTTTGTGGTGTGGTCCGGGTTTTGGGGCGGAACGCATGATATGAGATGAAACCTTATAGTGCCGGGGTGCTCTCAGGAGCCTTGAACCAGGTTTCAGTCACAGCACAGACATCGATGTTCTCCATACAGAGAAGGGCCTCAAGTGCGTGCATTTTGAGATTTAGACTTCTGGCATTGAGCAGCATTACCCTTAGTTTCTTCACGTTTTTGTTTTCTAGGGTGGTAGGTTTAGAATTTGAGCCTTGCCTAAAAAAGGCACTATGGGGGTGGCAAGAGCCTTAGCCAATATCCGGAATCCCAGGGGTGACAGGTGCAAGCCGTCCCTTGCGAAGCAGTGTGGCTTGTCGAGCATGTCATCCCAGGCAGACAGGCACTGGATCCCCTTTTAATGACACCAGAAATTAAGCCAATTGTTAAAGCTGATCATCTTGTCACTATATTGTGGCATCATTCTTGGTGAAGGAAGGATACTGCTCAGGGTCAGGGTCATACCTGCCTGGGCTACATAATCAGAGAGCTCCTCTACGTCTCTTTTCATGTAGTCCAGGGAGGTACGTCTCAGGTCGTTCACACCAGCATGGACAATGACTGTGTCATACTTGTACTTGCCGTGGGTGACCTGAGTGCTTGTGTTATGTGGCGGATTCTAGCGCCCGATAGGCAGCTTACCGTGACCTTCTCCTTGTTCAACCTGGTGAGTGGGACATCAGTGTGTCTGACTATGGAGTCACCTATGACAAGTATGTTTGGTGTTGTATTTGGCCTTAAGGGCAGTGACTGCTTTGCACACTGATTTTGTTGTTTATGTGTTGTTTGTGTGGTGTATTGAGTTTGCAGTTGCTTGGGTGTCTGCTTTGGAGGCCTCTGCTGTTTAGGTAAATTTTACTCAGAGCCTCAGTATGTCTTAGTGTGTTTATGTGTTTGATTCAGTGGTGTGGTTGAGTTATGTGAGACTGGTATTGTGGTGTGTGTAGTTGCCTTCTCCTCCTGCCTGGTCTTGCCAGTCCTGAGTTGAGAGAGCTCAGCCTCCAGTTTGGCTAAATAGCTGCATCTCTCAAGTGTTAGTGTTACGTGGGAGGAGGAGAGGGTTGTCCGTGTACATGAGGCAATTGTAACATTGTCTCAGAATTCCCAGATTCACCAACTGGGCAGGAGAGGATGCCAGCATCTGACCCTTCGACATGCTAGAAAGATTTATGAGTTGGTATGAGACAGAAAAGTAGTGGGCTTAGCAGGGAAGTGGGCACTCCTGGGGGGTTTTGCTAGTGAGAGATTTGTATAATATAGGAGTGCTTGACCTGCAAAGAGAATGCTTATAAGACAAGGGATATGCTTATAAGACAAGTGCTGAGCTTTCTGAGAAGAAAAAGCTATTTGGAAGAAGTGCTGCACTTTTTAGTGAAGGTGTAAACTGTTTAGGTTCCTAACAGAGCAGTTCTAATGGAAAAATTGAAGAACAGACTTTCTGGAGCCAGAAAGAGTTTAACCTTGTTTAACCGGCGCTGCCTGATGCTGCTCTAGTGGCAACTCCGCTTCATCGGCTAAAGCACGTTAAAGCGTGCTTGATAGCAGGGGCTGGAAAGAAGCAGGAATAGACCCAAAACGGACAATAAAACTACAGTTTCAAGTCAGTAACCACCTCTACGGGGCAGGAAGCTGCTCAATGTTATTCACTGCCACTGATCAACAGAGAGACTTTCCTTTAGCCCAAGCAAAAATGGCCTCACAGAAACTTTCAAATAGTTCAGGAACAGCAAGCCTGTAACTGAACTTTTTTAACTCTCAGAAAAGTGGGAAAAAAGCAAGATTTTTTTTTGTTTTTGTTTTTCAGAGATAGCAGAGGTTCACAAGTAATATCAAGTTATAACAGTGCAGTAAATGACCCCACACAAGAGTGCTAGGTCAAGGACAGAAAATATGCAAGTTTTAAGAAAAAACGATTTAAAATTAAGTGCAAACAGGAAATTCAGCAAACAGCTTTTGGTTGTGCTCTAAATACAGCTACTAATACAGAAATCAAGTTTAACAAGCCAGCAAATGCTCAAGCTAGGCAGCTATGCAGAAAAACTTAGCAAATAAACAGAGAAAAAATACTTAAAATCTCAAAAGTGGCTCCCTTCTCTCAGCGTTTTTTCCTCTTGGAGGGTGCTTCACCAACAGCCAACAACCCTGAAAAGACATCCAAACCATGAGGCAACTAGGTTTTAAGAGAGGAAGATGAAGGAGTTTAGGAAATGACCCCTAGTGGCCAATAAAACTACAGTTTCAAGTCAGTAACCACCTGTACGGGGGGGCAGGGAAGCTGCTCAATGTTATTCACTGCCACTGATCAACAGAGAGACTTTCCTTTAGCCCAAGCAAAAATGGCCTCACAGAAACTTTCAAATAGTTCATGAACAGCAAGCCTGTAACTGAACTTTTTTAACTCTCAGAAAAGTGGGAAAAAAGCAAGATTTTTTTTTTTGATTTTTTTTTTTGTTTTTTTTCAGAGATAGCAGAGGTTCACAAGTAATATCAAGTTATAACAGTGCAGTAAATGACCCCACACAAGAGTGCTAGGTTAAGGACAGAAAATATGCAAGTTTTAAGAAAAAAACGATTTAAAATTAAGTGCAAACAGGAAATTCAGCAAACAGCTTTTGGTTGTGCTCTAAATACAGCTACTAATACAGAAATAAAGTTTAACAAGCCAGCAAATGCTCAAGCTAGGCAGCTATGCAAATAAACAGAGAAAAAATACTTAAAATCTCAAAAGTGGCTCCCTTCTTCTCTCAGCGTTTTTTCCTCTTGGAGGGTGCTTCACCAACAGCCAACAAGCCTGAAAACTTTGACATCAGTAAAGTAGCCTTTAACACTGGAGATTTGGCAAAGTGCCTGTGGCAGTGCAGAGTATTTTTTAGCTAGTTCTGTATGTTTAGGGCAGTTGTGGCATTACTTAAATATTCAGCACTAGAATCACTAATAAGAAGTTTCTAATAGGACCTCCACCTATTAGTGGTAGTATAACTTAATCATTATGGACACCAACTCATTCATAGAACCTCTGTTTTGTGCAGTTTGTGTAGTCTGCGACCCAAGGAAAAACAGACCTTTTAACATTTCATTTACACAGCATTTGCAGATTCACAGTTTTTGGAACCTGACAAATTACAGTGGATCTCTTCTGTATAGCAAACTTTAACTGTGGACTACTTTTCACAAGTATGCATCTCCTCCTTATGGTAAGAAGAGGCTATATTTGCATATGCAAAGAGCAACATGTTTAGCAACAACAGAAGTAGGTTTGTTAACTATGACCTTGCCCTTTATAATCAATATATATATCTGGGAGACTTAGAATCTCAAAATGAGAAGGGAAGTGGGGGAAATGAGTATAATCGTACCAATATAATTGTAGCCAACTCTTTTATTCAAACAGACTCTGCTATCTGTCTTGATGCACAACGTTTTGTAGCAGCAAAACACAGTGAATTTTTTTTCAGTTTAATCTGTTGCACAAGGAATATGGTAAAATTCAGCCACAGGTTAGTCGGTCACTGAAGCTCTTCACTGACTACTCACATGGTAACCATTTTATGTCTAAGGATACTGGTTCTCAACCAAATACATTCCGGATGTTTGGGGGGGGGTCATCTGATACAACATTACATCAAACTAACAAGGAGAAGGATTAGATAGGAAAAGAAAAAGGATGCTCACCAAATGATTTATAAAAATCACTGTATACAAAGATTATATATTCCCCATTCCGAAGGAGGGATGGGCCTCCTTAAGACTGATCACATGTATAGATCTGCAATCATGGGACTCCACACATATCTGCTGGCCTCACAAGACCCAAATGTAGTAAATGTTTTGAAACATGAGGAGACTAAATCTAAGATGACCTCTCTGCTTAATCTACCAGAAACATATCGGCATCAAGCAGGAATGGAAATCAAACCAGAAGTAGATAAAAATCAGACAACAACTGAATGTACCAAAAAACAAAAGAAAGAATATAAGCTAAAGGACTGGATGAGAAGGCAAGAAATGTGGAAAATGCATATAGTTGAAAGTAGAGAAAACTTCTGTAAATTTGCACTTGGATACTCCTCCTGGGCCCATCTCATTTGCTCACTCAAAAAAAATAAAAATTTTATCTGTTTTTACTGTATTTGTGTTTCTTTCTACTTTATTTTGCTTTTGCGTCATCTTAAAAGTACTCAGTTGTATTTATTACTGCTTGGTGTAACTCATTCTAAGCCTTTTAGTTTAAGCACTTGGGCTTCAGACCAGTTGTTTTACATTAAGAAGGTTTGTGGTCTGCACTGTAGTGGCAGGACAGGAGGTAGCTTACATCCTTCTAAGTTGGGAACTGCTGATTGAGGGCTCAGTGTCTGTTATTCTAAAAGTGTATTAATTCTGGTTTAAGCACTTGGGCTTCAGGCCAGTTATTTTACATTAAGAGGGTTCATGGTCTGCACTCTTGTGGGAGGAGAGGCTGGACTCTGCCCTTCTGAGCTGGGAATTTCTGGTTAAAGGCTTATAGTGCCTGCATATTTGAACTGCTTCTTACTGAAACTGGTACACCTTGTTTGCTGTAGCATAGACTAGATCCAGGCCTGCTGAATCTAGCTTTGTTTGTATAACTTGAGCACTAATCCAGGCATTCTTTAAAGTATTCAATTGCATTTATTACTGCTTGGTAGTAACTTGATTAAAGTGTAGCTATCATTCTAAGTCTTTTGGATTAAGCACTTGGACTTCAGACCAGTTGTTTTACATTAGGAAGGTTTGTGGCCTGCACTGTGGTGGCAGGACAGGTAGCTTACATCCTTCTAAGTTGGGAACTGCTGATTGAGGGCTCAGTGTCTGTTATTCTAAAAGTGTATTCATTCTGGTTTAAGCACTTGGGCTTCAGGCCAGTTATTTTACATTAAGAGGGTTCGTGGTCTGCACTCTTGTGGGAGGAGAGGCTGGACTCTGCCCTTCTGAGCTGGGAATTTCTGGTTAAAGGCTAATAATGCCTGCATATTTGAACTGCTTCTTACTGAAATTGGTACACCTCATTTTCTGTAGCATAGACTAGATCCAGGCCTGCTGAATCTAGCTTTGTTTGTATAACTTGAGCACTAATCCAGGCATTCTTTAAAGTATTCAATTGTATTTATTACTGCTTGGTAGTAACTTGATTAAAGTGTAGCTATCATTCTAAGTCTTTTGGATTAAGCACTTGGGCTTCAGACCAGTTGTTTTACATTAGGAAGGTTTGTGACCTGCACTGTGGTGGCAGGACAGGTAGCTTACATCCTTCTAAGTTGGGAACTGCTGATTGAGGGCAGAGTGTCTGTTATTCTAAAAGTGTATTAGTTCTGGTTTAAGCACTTGGGCTTCAGGCCAGTTATTATACATTAAGAAGGTTCGTGGTCTGCACTCTTGTGCGAGGAGAGGCTGGACTCTGCCCTTCTGAGCTGGAAATTTCTGGTTAAAGGCTTATAGTGCCTGCATATTTGAACTGTTTCTTACTGAAATTGGTACACCTTGTTTGCTGTAGCATAGACTAGATCCAGGCCTGCTGAATCTAGCTTTGTTTGTATGCTTGCTGTTTGTTTGCTTGTTATTTCCCTGAAATGCTAATTCCACCTAAAACGCGGCATTTCAGCGCTTCTGTGGATCCCTAGTGATATCTGTATTGCTTACTGTACTTATTTCCTTGTTTCAGTTGAATGAAAGTTACTGTTTGTTGTTTTTGCATTTAAGTTACCTGTAGCACATTGCATTTAAGTTACCTGGCACTTGCTCACTAAAGCAATTATATAAGTCAGCACTAAAAAATTAAAAGCAATACACCCTCACAAACTCCCCTTGAGTACCTTGTTCCCCATTGGCCCTTGTTTTTCAATTATAAAGGAATTCCCAACACTATTCTAGCATGTCCAAAGGTCAGTTGTTAATCTCCTCTCTGGTCCAGCTGGTGAATCTGGGAATCTTGAGGCAATGTTACAACTGCCTCATGTACACAGACAACCCTCTCCTCCTCCCAACAAATTCCAACACATGTGAGAGATGCAACCATATAGCCAAACTGGAGGCTAAGCTCTCTCAACTCAGTACTGGCGTAACCAGTCATGAGGAAAAGGAAACCACACTCACTACAATTCCAGTCTCACATAGACCTACCACGACAGCAAACCAAACACATAAAGACACAAAAACATATTCGGAGGCTCTAAATAAAAATCTGCCTAAGCAGCAGAGACCTCCACAGCAGACACCCAAGCAACCGCTACCCCAAAACAAAACACATGCAACACATAGCTCACAAAGCCAGTGTGCCGAACAGTCACAGTCCTTAAGGCTAAACAACACACCTGATACACTTGTAATAGGTGACTCTATCGTCAGGCACACTGACATCCCGCTCACCAGGCTGAACAAGGAGAATGTCACAGTGAGCTGCTTGTTGGGCGCTAGGATCCGCCACATAACACAAGCACTCAGGTCACTCCAAGGCAAGTACAAATATGACTCAGTCATTGTCTATGCTGGTGTGAATGACCTGAGATGTACCTCCCTGGACTACATGAAAAGAGACACAGAGGAGCTCCCTGAGCATGTAGCCCAGGCTGGTATGACCCTGACCTTGAGTAGCATCTTACCCTCACCAAGAATGATGCCACAATATGAAGACAAGATGATCAATTTCAACAATTGGCTTAAGTATTGGTGTCATTCAAAGGGGATCCAATGCCTGACATCCTGGGATGACATGCTTGACAAGCCACGATGCTTCGCTAGGGATGGCTTGCACCTATCACCCATGGGCTTTCAGATATTGGCAAAGGCTCTTTCTACCCCATAGTGCCTTTTTTAGGCAAGGCTCAAAAGACAAACCCACCTCCATAGGTATCACAAGGGATAAGAAACTAAGAGTAGTGGTACTCAATGCCAGAAGTGTAAACCTCAAGATGCATGCACTCGAAACTCTCCTTAGCATGGAGAACATCGATATCTGTGCAGTAACAGAAACCTGGTTCAAGGATCCCGAGAGCACCCCAGCACTACCAGGTTATACCTCATACCATGCTTTTTGGCCCCAAAACTTGGACCGAACCACAAAAGGAGGGTGAGTATCAATATTCGTCAAAGATACCCACACCTCCAGGTTGGTGGCACAGCACGAAGCATCAGAGACTATCCATGTGCAACTAACAGTGGGTAAAACTGCCTTCCAGTTTATAGCCTGCTACAGATCACCCTCGCACACCCAGGAACTCCACTCGGCCTTCCTGAGAACACTGGAAAATATGAAGGTCTCTCCAAACACCATTATATTGGGCGACTTCAACTACCCAAACATAGACTGAGAGCATTACTCTAGCTCTAACACCCTAGCCCAAAGGTTCCTAGAATTTATAAACTCAAATGCTATGGAATAACTTGTTACCTCTCCCACAAGAGGGGAAAACATACTGGACCTGATCATCACCAACATGGGGAATCTATGCTCCAGACCAAAAGTGTATCCCTCACTGGTAAGATCAGACCATAAACTAATCTCACTGGATATTCACATCCTGACCCCACCCCCTGCCCAGAAAACCACAGTGAAAAACTTCTCTAAAGCAAATTTCACACTCCTCAAAACCGAGGTGAAATCCTTCAAAGCCCCCGGGCCTGTGGAAAATACGGCCCAGACCGCAGAATCCTTTATAAACACATTCTATGAACACCTTCAGGAATGCATGGATCATGCAATCCCAAATAAAACCAAGACCCAATCCTCCAAAGGCAGACGTCCTGTCTGGTGGACCCCAGCCATAAACAAACTATACAATAGAAGGAGGAAGCTACTACATGATAGAGCAAAATCCCAAAAAGGGAAGGCATCTCTGATCAGTATTAGCAAAAAACTACGGGCACTCATAAAATCGTCTAAGGCCAGCTTCGAGAGAAAAATCGCACAGGCACTAAGGATAATCACAAGGCTTTCTTTAGTTATGTTAGGAACCTGGGTGGGAATTCCAAGATATGCTCAGAATTAGTCCAAAATGACAAAAAATACACCGAACCCACAGACATTGCCAACATCCTAGCTGACAGGTTCAGCACAAACTCCCCACCCTCCCCACCAAAAGGGCAAATATCTATCCCAGCAGAGTGCTGCCCCCCTGACATGTTAGATGCTCAGGTAAGAGCCACCCTCTCCAAAGCAAAAAACACAGCATCAGTGGGACCAGACGGTGTCCCAGGCTGCGTCCTACATGAACTCCAAGAAGAGCTAAACCCAAACATAAAACTACTGTTCAATCTCAGCCTTACTACAGGATATGTACCTAAAGAGTGGCGTACAGCAACGGTGGTCCCTCTCCACAAAGGTGGTGCCTCAACAGATCCTGGAAACTATCGCCCCATAAGCCTGACTAGCTTGGTCTGCAAAGCTATGGAAAGGATCATCATGGACCTTATAAATAAAGATATTGGGGACCTACAGACACTGGATCCTACCCAGTTCGGCTTTGGTAAGGGCAGATCCTGCCTCTTAAACCTGGTCAATTTCTTTGAAACAGTCACCAAGGCCATTGACGAGGGGAAGGTGGTCCACACAGCCTACCTGGACCTCGCAAAAGCCTTCAATACAATACCCCACTCGGGCATTATAGATAAGCTCACCAGCTTAAATATAAACCCCTATGTCACAAGATGGGTTGCAAACTGGCTCAAGGACAGAACCCACATGGTTAGAATTGCTGGAGCCATGTCAGACTCCAAACCAGTTACAAGTGGCGTCCCACAAGGCTCAGTCCTGGGACCTCTCTTGTTCGGTATATATTTCTCAGAGGTACAGGCCAACATGGAAGGACTGTGGCTGACCAAGTTCACAGATGACTGCAAACTGGGCACCATAATCGACTCTCCAGCTGACACAAGCATTCTCCAAAAGGGCCTCATAGAAACAGACAACTGGTGCCAGAGCCATGGCCTCAAGCTAAATGCCAAAAAGTGTATAGTCATCCCCTTTGGCAAAAACAAAGTGCCCACAAATTACCACATAAGTGGTAATCCATTAAGTACGGAAGAAGTAATTAGGGACCTGGGGACTCAAGTTGGTAGCAATCTCTCATTTGACAACCACGTGGCCAAAGTGGTTAGAAAAACATTTTATATAGCCCACCTAATCATGAAGGGATTCACATCTAGATCAGGGGAGGTCATCGTGCCTCTTTACTCATCCCTCATCAGGCCCATAATTGAGTACAATGCCCCTTTTGGGATGTACCTTACCAGACACCTGCAGCAACTGGAAAGACCCCAAAAGTGCCTCACCAAGAGGATCAAAGGGCTAAAACAGATGCCATATGCTGCCCGGTTAAAGAAACTCCAGCTTTACTCAGTGGCATACTGCCTGCTCAGAGGTGATCTGTGCCTGGCGTATAAAGCCATGTCCAACCCGGAATTAATGGACATGCTGCACCTCAGAAAATCCAAATCCCATCGAGCTACGTGCTCAAGAGACTTGAACCTCAGCACTGAAATAAATAGGACATGCTGGAGGGACAGATTCATAACCCAGAGGCTCCCTTCACTCTGGAATAAAATCCCAGTCCAGGTTAGGCAGAGTCCCTCATTGACTCTCTTCAAGAGGAATCTTGATGAGTGGATGGGGGATCGTAGGTTTACCCCGGGTATCACTTCTGTGTCACTGTTAGACAGTGGCACAGTATACTAACCTCGAAAAAAGGCATAGCAAAATTAATTTAAAATGGGTGGCGAAAGCCAAATACACTCTGACTAGGCTTATAAATGCCCTAGGGCAGATAGCCTAGTATGAACCTATGAACCTATGAAGAACCTCGTGTTGATTAGGAATGAATGCAGAAATAGTTAAGGAGAGGCAAATTCAAACCAAGAGATGAAAGGTTAATTTTGATGGCCCAAGATGGTGGGCTGCATACACGTTGGTTTACAAAGTCGACTGAACATGTGGGAAAAACAGACAAATGTAGGTTTTGTAAAACTGAACTGGAAACAGCTGCACACCTCATTGCTGGTTGTAATATACTAATGGCATGAACTTTAATTGTACTTTGACTTAGGAATGGGACCCATTCCCGTCATGGGTTTAGAAACCCAAAAGACTTGGAGAAATTAAAAAAGGGAGAATTGTTGGAAATTAATTCATCCTCAAGTCTTGGTGAATACCTTCACTAGGTGGACCCTGTTTGTCATAAAATCTCACCAAGACGATACTGATATATAGACTGTATTTTATATAGCATACATCATCGACAGAAGTGGGTTAAAAATAAAAAAAGATACCTGGGTGTACAAGACCCGGGATGAAAAAAATGCCCAATCCTGGTAGGTGCAATGGTGCCAGGCTGGAAAAAATGTCAATGTAGAATCCTCAAGACACAGAAACATTCCTACAATGGGGCTAGACCAGGCCCAGAGGTAGGATGGCCTGCTTGTTATAGAAGGAAGTAGCAGTCCACAAAAATCACAAAAACTGATATCCCAGAAAAGAGCCAGACAGATGATAGAGTGGACTATTGAGGATAAGAAAGACATTTTTGCTGGAGAAATAGACAAAGGTAGATTCTGAAAAACATAATTGGAAACAGTCATACATATTGTTGCTGGTTGTGATATACTAATGGCAGAAAGACTGTGTACTGAAAGGCATAATAATGTGGTAAGACTGTTACATTGGGAATTGTACAAACATTTTGGTACTGAAGCAGCTGAAAAACACTGGGAACATGAGCCACAAAGCATTATAGAGAATGATGAAGTTTACATCACATGGGATCACTCATTACTAACAGTTCAAAAATAGATGTGAGAAAACCAGATACAGTAGTCCATGAAAAGAAGACAAAAATTGCAATGATCATTGAAATTGCTACACCCAGTGACTACAGTGTCTTACATACAGAGAGACGCACAATGTCATAAAATACCAGAATTTGCAGGCAGAAATGAAGGGACTGTGGAAGAAGGATACCAAGACAGTTCCATTAGTAGTAGAAGCAACTGCTCTTATAAAAAAGAACTTAGCATCTTACTTAGATATGTTATCAATACATGCAACTGTACAAATTGCCGAAGGAGTCATTACTGGGCACATTACAGGTGCTGTGAAGAGCACTTTTGGCTAATATCAAAGACTGAAACAGTACTAATTTCATAACTTTGATCATACTTTGACTTTGGAATGGGGTCCACTCCCATCATCGTATTAGAAACCCAAAAGACTTTGAGAAAAGTATCCTACTAACCATCATTACTGAGCTCAACAAAAGGAACATTGGTGTCTTACTACTAGGAGATTCCATGATAATCCTTAGACCACTTACAGGGCTTGGCAAAGAAAAAGTGACTAATACAATTTAGAGAGGCTAAAAACTGTACAATTTAATAGTATTTAAAAAAAAACTGTTAACTGACAAGTGATTGTATGACTGCATTATTAAGTTAAATGACTAAATTTGTTTTAAAAAATAGTAAATGTATGTTCAGGTAAGGGTGTTAAAATACTATTCAGAGAAATCTTTTTTTTGTCAAGAATGTCTGTCAGTATAATACTGTGGTGAGATGTTTTAATAACTGCAGCACAGGTACTGCCTCAGTATTGGAAAGAAAGTTATTCTCCATTGAAAAAAACAGGCTATGATATTATCCATTAGGACAAGTTCAACTCTCTGGCAAATTTGTCTTGATGCAAAAATGTACTGAAAAAGATAATTCAGGGCTTAATCAATACATCATTAAGAAGATGATATGCCTTGGGCAATATTGTGACTTAGTAACGAACAACATTATTAAAATCTGTCTTCTGCAGTATTTTAATGAGGTAGAGCAAGATAGCAGAGCAATTCAGAAATATAAAAATGACGCACAATGGGGCTGTGCCTGCAGCATATTTGAATTTAGTTGAATGCTCATATTTTCCCAGCTGTGTATGACATTACCCCCATAAGCACTGGGTTGTCTCATCATAAGTAAAATTTCATGGACTCCACAGCACCAACATCATGGACCAGTACCATGGAGGCAGAGACACTATTCAAGAAATTGTGGAAAAAAGGGTCATAGGTATACTAGACTAATGACCACATGGGACTTTACAAGTCTAGACATGAAACCCAACCCAGTTTTGTCTCTGAGTTCCTTGGACACCTATGTAGTGGCGTATGTTAGTAAAAAGGTAGCTAATAGTTATCTGAGGGGGTATATGAGTTGGGGATTAATTTACTTACTGTCACCCTCTGTCGATCAAAAATGCAGGGGTCAGAAAGAGTGAATTTGCAATTTCCCATCCATTGATCAAGGTTTCTTTTGAATAGGTTCAGGGATGAACTCTGCTTCAAATAGATGTGGAACTTATTCCATAGCACAGGAATCCTTTGAGATACATATTGGTCTCTCCAGCATGTTCTATTTATGTCACAGGCAAAGTCCAGGTCCTTGGATCTATTGTTTCTTGTGCTGTTTGTTTTGTGGATGTGCAAGAGATCCATCAGAGATGTATATACAGCTGCCTTATATGCTAAGCACAGATCACCTGTCAATAACCTGTAGGAGACTGAGCACAGAGATAGGGCCTTAAAGGTAATCTGTGTTGGACAGGGTAGTCATACACTGGATTTTCCTGGCGAGGAGCCTTTGAGGGTGTTTCAACTGTTGCAAGTGCCTGATTAGGTACATGACAAATGAGGCATTGTACTCAATGATGGGTTTGATAATGGCTGAGTAAAGGGGTACTAAAGCTCTTTTTGACCTGGATGCTATACCCTTGCTTATGAGCTGAGTGACATAGAATGATTTTCTTACTATCTGGTCTACGTGTTGGTCAAAGGCCAGATTATTGTCTACATATGTTCCCAGATCCCTGACTATCAGGTCAATTCTTAGGGGTGTTTTATCAATGGGGTAATTAGCTTGGGTGAACAATTTATCAAAGGGCACTATATGCATTTCCTTGTGTTAAGCTTTAATCTACAGCTTAAGTACCAGCCATTTGTTTGAGTTAGACCCTCTTGTAGGATGTTGGTGTCATGGGGTAAATAAGAAAGCTACAAATTTACAGTCATCTATGAACTTGGTATAGGAGGTGGCACAAGCAAAAAGGCAGCAGACTGCACATAGCTTCAGGACATAATATTTAGGAATAAAGATGGATGCTATAGTCAATATGACTAATGCAAATCCACCACAAGGCACTGTCTCTGTCCCTTAATGGAGCCTCCTTTGGGAATCTTCTTGCAATTGTATTAATGTTCCTACATTTCAGCCTCTGTTCCTAAATACAATCTCTTCATACAACCTACTTGCAATAGTATTGATGTTCATACATCCTAAAGGGTCCATATTCCGTATCTTTGTACATACGCAAATCCCCCACATGTGCGAATGTACACACACACACACACACACACACACACACACACACACACACACACACACAAGTAAAAATTGTGCCCTTATAGTATCTAATAGAGGGCCTGTTCAGTCCTGCTGCTGTCCTCTACTTTGTTAAGTCTTTAAGAATTAACTGATTTCTACATATGACAAGACAACAGCCTCCACTCCTACTATGGCCTACTTTCCTGTTCGAATGAGAACTGATCTCTAGTGTAAGTACTCTCCTGCTCCATCTTCCTTGCTGTAACCACATTTATTTAGACAGACCAGTATTCCACAAAGCTTTGGCACCATTGGTGAACCACTACAATAATGTGTCATCAAGCCCAATACTGAATATCTTATTTATTTTGCATATACATGCTTTTAATTAGGGAAATTATACATTTTAAGCTATATGTAAAAACAGTAATTCTATTACTTCATGAATAAAGCTCAGCCAGTTAGTCATACCAGTATCTGTTGTTCTCAGGAAGGACTACATTCTTAATATTATATACATGCATTTGCATTTTAAGATGGAATATTTAAACTCTTGCTTACACTGTAAACATTTATTCAGCACCACAAGGTTGATCCACTGGTGTGGACATCATGATTAGTGCATTTTAGTGCATGTTTCTTCTTATTTTAAATTTGGCATGAAGCTGATTTTAAAACAAGAAAAAAAAACTTTCTCCCTTTTACAGTATATCTGTGAGATAAGTATTTGACTACTACAGAAACTGTACCAGCCAAATAATTTCCATGTGGTTCCCCATTAAAATCAGTGAAAATTATCACCTGAAAGTGAGACATCGCTGTTTTAGCATGACTTTTTACTTTTGCTTCATACACATAGTAACAGAACAAGAGTAGGTAAATCATGTCCTAATACTGTGTAGACAATGTACAAGCAATCACGGTGCCTTCATTGCAATTTCCAAACATATAACTAGTTACTAAAAGGAGCTGGAGATATGATGACCTTTGGGTATGGTTTTCTTTTTTTTATTTTACTTTCTTGTAAATGCAGATAAAACTGTAACAGCAAAATATATGCTTTTTCTTCATTTATTATTTACTGTGTCTGGCATGGAGGTGCCCTACAGTCACAGCAGCATGTTGAAACAGATTACTGTGGCTATTGCTTAACACATTTGGTGATCACTAGAAGTGGCTCTCTGTTGGATCAGGTACTCAGTGGGTGAAAGCAAAGGATTACTTAGAATAATCATATTAAAATAAAATAATCATGGCTTGGTAGGTGGGGAGGAATACAGGATAGTGTTTGACAGCACAAAGTTGAATGACATTGTGATTGTTTGTTCTTTCACTTTTTTAAGCATGAAGCCGGACAGTTTGGCAGGCTATGGGAATAGTATGAACTATCCACAGCACAATACAAATGTATCGAACTACCTATCTACCTATGTTATATAAGTTTTTGTAGCAATCAATGTGGGCTGGGGTGCCCTATAGTACCAAGTGGAAATACATTAATGCAGCTGTTATTTAATCACATTTGGCCATTGCATGTGAGAGCTGATTACAGAAGTAACTCTCTGTTTGGAGAGAGACAGTTTGAACAAGAATTCAAAGACAAATTACATGATTCTTGCAAAACAATCATTGATATGGCTATGTTGGGGGGAGGACTGAAATGAAGTACTGCCATCATTCTTCCTTTCACTTTCCTTGCAAACATGAGACCTATACACAGAAGGTGGATGTCTTTTTGAAGGGGGAGGAGAAGAGGCATGCTGAACAGAAAGTTAAAGGGTCATTACATGGTCATTATCGATTAAAAACGGTGTAAATGGGGCGAGTCAGAGTATCTGTCTAACAACATCAAGGGTAAATATGTTGCTTTGGATATTAGGAGTATAATTTTGTTGTCAATGAGTCATCAGATAAATAAACAATGTGAATGTTTTATTTTTTTGCGGACAGGCAGTCTATGAAAGCAAAAGGCAGTTACAGGATCACTTCTGCATGATTATTGATATGGCGGGGGAACATTATCTGTCAAAACACAATGTCTCAGATTTTTTTTTTTTTAATTGCGAACTGCCTTTGGAAAACTTATACATGGCTTGTTACATACAACTAGTAAATCCAGTGTTTCAAATGGCTTTTGTTGTCATAGTCAGGCACTATGCTTGGTTTACAATTGTAAGCTATTTGACTACAGCAAAAAAAGGCTAGGCAAAACTTATACTCAAAGAAAAAAATATATATACTGCATTCATATTAAGTAAGAAGCAAAAATCTTATACATTTCACCCAAAAAAAAATGTTTTCATTAGCAATGTGCTGTGATACAATGCTACACTTTCATGCATGCTGCACTGGAAATTCTGAGAACAGAATAACAGACTTAGGTGTGTTTTACAGTTGGCTATCCTGTTGTTATTATCTGAAGGTTTTCTAATGAAATCACAAAGATGGGCAGATAAAACCTTTCAAAGACAAACCCAACAGATTTAATTTTAGTGCCTTTACTGCCACAGTCTGGTATTTTACATTATACTTTCTTTTCATTTTGAATTTTGTGGTGACTCTCCTCTTTATATGTTAAATGAAATAATGGCATAAAATACTTCTTTATTGAGTTATCAATACACCAGAAATAAAATGTATCTATATTTCAATGAATGTGTGTGTGTGTGTGTGTGTGTGTGTGTGTGTGTGTGTGTGTGTGTGTGTGTGTGTGTGTGTGTGTGTGTGTGTGTGTGCGTGTGTATAGTTGTAACATGCACTGGGGTCAACTACAGTCATAAGTGTTTTGTAGCTTGGCAACTGACTGCTATTATGTGAACTTTCTGTAATTAAATGCTGAAGGTGGCAGAGACAGAGCCTTGCAAAGACATGCCCTGCCACAGTCTCACATTTTCCATTATCAGAAGAATTATTAGGTGTGGAGATGCAATTCCCATCAGAATGCTGAGTACAATAATGGCCCAAAATACTCTTTTACTCAGTAGTCAATATGTCAGAAGTGCAAGCCATCTATATTTCACCCCAAAAAATACAAATATACACATGCACATGTATATACACACACACACACACACACACACACACACACACACACACACACACACACACACACACACATATATTAACAAAGGTGCACTGCACTGGAAGTTCTGAAGATGGAATGCAGTCCTAGTGCAATTTGCAGCTGAATTTCCTCTTGTTATTACCTGAAAATTCCATAATGAAATCTCAAATCAGAGCAAAAATATATGTTTTCAATTCCTAGCCTCAGTGGCATTAGTTTATGTGCCTTTGCTACCACAGTTTAACATTTTGCATTACACTTGATTTTCATTGTGGGTGTTTTGGCAAATTTCTGCTAAGCATCCTTTATGCAAAATTAGCCAAGTGCTTCCTTTTTGAATTGTCAATACATCAAATTTCACCAGAAATAAATATTTGTTTTCAGTTGTAACATGCCATGGTTGCAACACCATGCTTTCAAGTGGCTAAAGCTTTGAGGTCAAAGTTAGAGGTCTGCTGCACCAGAAGCTCTACATGTATATTTCTGGTCTTAGGTATGTTTTATAGAACAACACCCTATTGCTTTTACGTGAAAGTTTCATACTTCATTTCTCAAAAGGTGATAGAAATACCGCCTTTTCAAACATGCCCAGGTGCTTTATTTCATATGCTATTGCTGTTACTGAGTGATATTTTGCTTTATACTTGGTTTTCATTTTGGGTAATGTGGTGAACTTTTTCATTGTACACTAGGTACATTAATGAGCTAAACTATTTCTTTACTGACTTGTCAGTACATCAGAAGTAACAAGCCTCTGTAGTACACCAGAAAGAAATATTATACATACAGGCAAGTGTGCATGCATATATGTATGTATCAGTTCTCTTATTTTAGTTGACTGCCATTCAAGAAGACATCTGCTTTGCTGACACATTTTGGTTGACAAAACAGATGGTCAACAGTGGTGTGAGATCACTACAATACCAGGGTTGGGGAATATCCCATTTCCCTGGTATTGTATGATCTCAGAGTTAGAATATATATATGTATATGAGTCTACCTGAAAACACAGACATGCCAAAACACCGATGACGAGAACACTGAAACCAGAAGATCGACAACAGAGATGACCGACAGTTGAAAAGCCCGACGCTGAGAACACC
Source organism: Protopterus annectens (assembly GCF_019279795.1). Classification (NCBI taxonomy): domain Eukaryota; kingdom Metazoa; phylum Chordata; order Ceratodontiformes; family Protopteridae; genus Protopterus; species Protopterus annectens. The sequence goes on from NC_056735.1 coordinate 374,520,763, forward strand.
GACATGTTAAGGTAAGTGCAATAGTGACAGACTTTAGGGTTAGGGGAGGGTTAAGTGAGTTAGGGTTAGGGTGCAGGTAAGGTAAGTGTGCGATAGTTACCGAGTTTAGGGTTAGGTGTGGGTTAAGTGAGTTAGGGTTAGGGTGTGGGTTAAGTGAGTGTGCGATAGTGACAGACCTTAGGGTTAGGGTTTGGGTTAAGGTTAGTGCATAGATAGTTGTGTATGTAAGGTTTAGTGTAGGTTTGTAAGGTTTTTGGTGTGTTTGTGTTTTTCGGAAAAGGTATTTGTTTTGTTATGTTGATTGTCGGGATTGTGGTTTGTCAGGCATGTGAAGTTTCGTGCTTTTGAACTGTCGGTTTTGTGGTGTCGGTTATCTCATTGTCGATGTTTTGGCATGTCGGTGTTTTCAAGTAGACCCATATATATATATATATATATATATATATATATATATATATATATATATATAAGTAGCAGGAGGTGTGAGATGTACAGTCCCCAGGAAAGAAGCTTGTTTTAAAGTTGCATGCTATGTGGTTATTTCTTGGAGCATGTGCATTGCAATTTTGACTTTTTTTATTTTTCAATCAATGCTATCCACATCAATATTTGGGTGTTTTGTTGTTTTGAAGCAGATCCCTATATATATATATATATATATATATATATATATATATATATATATATATATATATATATATAATATATGGATACACCCACAATGAAAACCCATATATACACACACACGCATATATTTATATATATATATATATATATATATATATATATATATATATATATATATATATATATATATATATATATATACCGATCACAGTTTAACAAAAGTACTTTAATCGAAAAACTGCTTCCGTTAAACTGTGAATAAAAGAAAAACAAAACCACTAAATAAATGTTCCCCCTGCACCCCCCACTGTGGGGGGCAGTGCTCCCGACACCCCCCCTACTTAAATATTCTCACTCCAAGGTCGCACTACAGTGGAGTAAAGGAATATTCCCTTACTTGCACCGCAGTGTGACCGACACACCACTCACACATACTCGAAATTGCTGCTTCGATGAACAGAAATTTCGGGTATGTGTGAGTGCGAATTTGACTTTCGGTGAAAGTTAAATTCGCGCAAGTGTCCGGGTCCCATATATATATATATATATATATATATATATATATATATATATATATATATATATATATATATATATATATATATATATATATATATACTATATATATATATATATATATATATATATATACTATATATATATATATATATATATATATATATAGCCATATATATATTTCATTTGGAAATGTTGAATTTTTACACTGATAGCCATAGTTTTTTAACTGTTGATGTGGTAGATCTCTTTACCACTATACCACATCAAGTAGATTTGGAATTTGTCAATGCTGCCATTATGGATTTAATTTCCTTAGATGGCCATTTAATTACCTTTGTTACTTCTCTTATGGAACTTATTTTGTATAATAATTTTCTTCTCCTTGAAGGTGAATATTTTAGGCAAATACGTGGGGTAGCTATGTGAGCAACGTGTGCCCCTATTTATGCTAACTTGTTTATGTATTGGTGGGAAAAAGCCAGATATTAAATTCACTATTTTCAATTTATTGGCAAGTCTATTTACACTATTTGGATGATATTTTATTTTTTGGATATCCACAAATGTCCAGGTTCCTGACTTTGTGGCATTTTTAAACAAAACAACTCATTTTTTAACATTTACCCACCAACATACTGTAGATGCTGTGAACTATTCTGGTGTTCATATTTGAAAGAATAAGCTTAACAGACAATTTCCAGCTTCCATTTATAGAAAGCTTACATTTTCAAACAGCATCTACATTATAATAGTTGTCATCCTTGGCTTTACAAAAAGGGTATTTTTAACGGTCAGTTAGTTTCAGTTATTTGAATGATCTCCACTTTTGAGGTTTTCAAGAATGAGTAGAATTTCATCTTGAGAATGTTTTTGGCGAGATGTTACCCCTGCAGTCTTTTGGTTTCCATCGGTGATGAAGTAGCCAGAAATTGGGGTATCAAATTATCTTCCCTGGTGGGCTCTGTACCAGCACAGTACCAAAGTTTCCTCCACAAAAACAGAACAAGTGGATAAACAACATTATCCCAACTCCTTGCTTGTCAAATTTAATTCATTTTCAAAACAAGGATATTGCTTACATAAATTAGAACATCCTTAAAGCAGATGATGATGTTTTTAACATTTTAGGAACAACTCCAAAAAATTGTTTTCAAGACTGGGAAAAATGTTAAGAGTCTACTCGAAAATACCTTTACCCTGAATATCAATAGGATGCACAGGGCATCCGTAAATGTGGAACTTATGCCCAATGTCCCTTCTTGTTGGAATATATTTCCTTAGACAATTTCTGCCATTCACTGTTCCAACTGCATTTGTTTTTATATTGGCAAGACTGAGTGAAAACTATGTAAAAATTTACAAACACAATTACGACATCTCTAGATACAATAATAACAATACCCTTTATGAACATTCTCTCACTTGTCACAGTTTTAAAAACATTTTGTTTGGCATTTTGGAAGTTTCCCTTGTAATATACAAAGGGGCTCTTGGGAAACTTAAGTAGAATACAGGGAATTAATTTGGAAAATCAATTTAAACACTTCTGTTTATCCCGGAATTAATGAAAATATTTCTGTTCTACCTGTGCTGAAAACTAGACTGTCAAACTGGGCTTTTTAAGTCCTTACTCATGTATATTTGGAAGTGAAGTAGTGCAGAGGTTAACATTGTCACCTCACAGCAAGCTGTTCTCTGGTTCGATTCTCAGCTTGGGTGCATTTTGTGCAGTGTATGCATGTTCTCTCTGCACTCGCATTGGTTTCCTCCAGGTGCTCCATTTTACTCCCACATTCCAAAGACATGTTTCTGGAGCATTTCTCTCCAGGTCTCCACTGAAAATAGCTCCATCCTTGTCAGACTTTCCTAGTCAACAAATGTAAAATAAAATAAGTAAATATTTTATTTTTATATGTTATGGCATGTATACATTTTATATTATTTTTATTGTTCTTTAATTCTTTTTTCTACATGAATGTTTCTTTAAATCTACCTAATTTTAACACAAGTATTAATTGTTTCTGTGTCACATGGCTTTTAATCATGATTATTTAAACCTGTTAGATTTTTTTCTTTCTCTGGTTTTTACAAAGTCCTGGTTGTTTGGCGACAAAAGCACTTAACCAGTATTCGTAGTTTGTTTTAATAACTATATTCTTTATTCACAACAGTGGAGTCCAGTGAATCATGGCACATTGTGTTACATTGTGCTAAACTATACCTGGTTTTGGACCCAATACACTATGTGAGCATTTGTTTCTGTTTTTAAGTACAATAATGTCCTAACATATCTTTTCATATAGATGTTAAGCCTCAGAAAGAAGAATCATTTTTTCTTTCTCCTGAATACAAAAGTTATTTTCCCTTGTCTATTGGGCCCTCTGCCTCTATTTTCTTTGGGTGGAGGGTATTTTTCTCCCTTCAGCTGACCATCAGTTGCCACTGGTTCCCCACTGGAGACAGAGCTTCTGAAAATACTCAGCAGTTAATTGATTAAATATACTGTATATAAAGGCTTGCCAGCTTTGAATGTGAGCATCAGAGGTAAGATCCGAAACATTTTGTAAGATAGCCCACGTCTTTGTGACTGACATGGCCTTATACAGTACAGAGAGTCTCAAATTTAAATGACAATGAGGGCTACATGAGAACAGGAGTTCATAACAGTAGTGATTGATACCGAAACATGGTCAAAGAATTGTCAGTAATGGAATATATACACTAATATCATAATTAAGGAATCTGAAGTACAACAATCATGGATTTAGTCAGTGTATATAAGAAGCACAGGTGTAGAAGGTGCAGCCTCAATACAAATTTTTTTTTCAAATGTTATTCAGTTTTGACTT